>NC_091960.1:33566453-33866453 GCF_031021105.1 Erythrolamprus reginae
GAGGTGGGGCATCCCAGTGGTGGCGGCTTGGGTTTGTAAGGTGAAAATAGTTTGGAAGAAGAGGCAAAAAAATCTTAAACCCTGGGTTTGTATCTCGAAAAGTTTGTATGACGAGGGGTTTGTAAGACGAGGTATTACTGTAGTATATTTTGGATATTTAGTAATAGTAAATAGATAGGGAAGTTGTAACCCTTGGCATAAATGACATTAAGTTGGCCACCTTTAAGCCAGTCACATGACATTTAAGCCATCCCCCATTACATGATCGTCAAGCCACTCCCACCTGGTCACATGACTGGCAAGCCGCACCCACAAAATAAGCCATGCCCACAGCCCTTCACTGCCCAGAGTGCATAGCCTAAAATACTAGTCATTCTCCGAAGAAGGACCTGCCTACTGCCAGTAAAAAAAAATTGGGGGAATAAATTAAGTAAATGAGGTTATTTGCTGCCCTTTTATGGCAGTCAAAACCATCAGCTGGCCACAGGGTTGAAACCATAAAAAAAAAGAGAGCTAAGAATGGAATTCGGTGATTGTAAAACCAACCATTTCCATCCTTATCTGCATCGCTTATGTCAGAGATCCTTGAAAAGGTGTCCTTTTAGAGGTTGAGAAGGGGTGAAACAGCCAACGTTTGTAATGTTGGAGTTGATGGGAGTGAGAGGGGAGTGAGAAAGAAAAAGAAGAATATAGTCTGACAAATGTATTAATATGATAGAGATTCAGATAAGGAAATACAGAGTTCCCTCGATTTTCGCGGGTTCGAACTTCGCGAATAGCCTATACCACGGTTTTTCAAAAAATCTTAATTAAAAAATACTTCACGGGTTTTTTTCCTATACCACGGTTTTTCCCATCCGATGACGTCCTACGTCATCGCCAAACTAATAATTTTTGAAAATAAATAACAAAAAAATAATTATTGTTAATAAATAATTCTGTTTATAAATATCAGGATCACTAAGTGCCTTATTCAATGGTGAGTACCAGTAATAATGGTGAGTAAATGGTTGTTAAGCGAATGGGAAATGGTAATTTAGGGGTTTAAAATGTTAAGGGATGGCTTGTGATACTGTCCATAGCCAAAAATGGTGTATTTACTTCCGCATCTCTACTTCGCGGAAATTCGACTTTCGCGGACGGTCTCGGAACGCATCCCCCGCGGAAATCGAGGGAGTACTGTATAAGAAATTAGATAGAAATGTATCTATGTAACTGATATTTTCTTTTAAAGGAATATATATTCATGTATGGACATGGAGTAAAAAAATAAAAAATATCGGAAACAGACCAAAAAAAAGAGAGAGCTAAGAATGGAATTCGGTGATTGTAAAACCAGCCATCCCGCTCTGCATTCCCATCCTTATCTGCATCGCTTATGTCAGAGATCCTTGTCAAAAGGTGTCCTTCTAGAGGTTGAGAAGGGGTGAAACAGCCAACGTTTGTAATGCTGGAGTAGATGGAGGAGTTGATGAGAGTGAGAGGGGAGTGAGAAAGAAAAAGAAGAATACAGACTGACAAATTTATATGATAGGGGTTCAGATAAGGAAATATAAGAAATTGGATAGAAATGTAACTATGTAACTGATATTTTCTTTTAAAGGAATATATATTCATGTATGGACATGGAGTAAAAAAATAAAAAATATCAGAAACAGACCAAAAAAAGAGAGAGCTAAGAATGGAATTCGGTGATTGTAAAACCAGCCATTCCCATCCTTATCTGTATCACTTATGTCAGAGATACTTGCCAAAAGTTGTCATTTTAGAGCAGTGTTTCCCAACCTTGGCAACTTGAAGAGATCTGGACTTCAACTCCCAGAATTCCCCAGCCAGCATTTGCTGGCTGGGGAATTCTGGGAGTTGAAGTCCAAATATCTTCAAGCTGCCAAGGTTGGGAAACACTGTTTTAGCGGTTGAGAAGGGGGAAAACAGCCAACGTTTGTAAAGTTATATTGATTTAAAGCAGGGGCGTCAAACTCAATTTCATTGAGGGCCACATCAGAGTCATGGCTTGATCTCGGGGGAGCCGGGATGGGCGTGGCGACCTCGACGTCATTCATGTTGGCATCTGTGGCAACGCAAGTGCGCTGCCAGAAAAAACGGCCTCCTGAGCTCAGTTTTTTGGCTGCCGACGGCTTCCCGCAACTCTCTGTCAGTGAAAATGGAGCTCGGGAGGGCCACACCCTTCACTGTTTCCAGGGTGGCCCGGCAGGTCAGATTTAAGCACCCCGAGGGCTGGATCCGGCCCGTGGGCCTTGAGTTTGACACCCCTTGATTTAAGGCAACGGTCATTAGGAATGTTATATTTTGCATGAAGTGCCTTATTCAGAGATTCATGTTTTCTTACGGTTGGGTTTCCTTCGTTTAAAAATGTGGGTGGATAACAGAAGGTTATTAAGAAATACTGGATTGTTGAGACGGCAAGGACAATTCTTGGCTCGGGGCTACATGAACAGCTTGGTATGCTGTTCAAGTGTTCCTCCCTCCGCCTGTGTGCGAAGAATCTTTCTCATGCTTCAGAGGAGCTAGGAAAGCTTAGCTTAGTGTTCAGGCGCAGGTTGCCGCTACCACTGCTACGGGCATAGTTCCCTCTAAGCTGAGCAGTGAGCAATTGCTCACTTAAAATCATCATCAACTCAGAGTTTTCCAAACCTGCCCAGAAGCCGAGAGGGAAAGAGTGAGAGGGAAGGAGAGAGAGAGAGGAAGAGAGAGAAACAGATAGAAAAAAGAGAGGAAGGAAAAGAGAAAGAAAAAGAATGGGAGTAAGGAAGAGAGAAAGAAAATCAAAATCTAGTTTGAAACTAGCTCAACTATTTAAGTGGCATTTTGATATTGATAGAGTTGCCCTATTATGAGCTCACTGTTATAGACACACAGTACAGTATTTTATTTTGACATTCTCTCAGGCAAAACAGGGTGGGTTTTTATTTGTTTCTTTGTTTGTTTGTTTATTTGTTTATTTATTTATTATTTCTGTGCCGCCCAGTTGCCGCTCAGACACTATACTTTTCCGCCCCCCCCCAAAAAAAAATTAGAGGGAACACTGGCTACAGGTGCCCTACATGTGCAGCTTCGCTTCTCCTGTGCGTATCCATATGCGTCCCAGCATGCGCGGATGCCAAATCTTGCACAGGGGCGCATCGGGGGGCGCAGCTGCGCATGCATCCCTGTATTTCCTACCAGAGCTGCGCACCAGATGCTGCACACCACTGGACACGCCAGTGAGCATTGGTAAAACAAGGCTTCTTCACATATACAGAAGCAAAAAACAAGGAGTCTATGGCGCCAAAAAACAAGATGGTGGAGTCTATGGCGCCAACGGCTTGGGGGCATGGCAGGCCTGGGTTGCTGCCGATTCCAGCGACCCAAGCCACCAAGTTACTACCGGTTCTATAGACCCGGTCGGAACCAAGAGGAACCCACCTCTGAAATTATAGCAATACAGTACAATAAATAGCAGGAACTGCATATTCTTCTTGCAATTTATTTATTTATTTATTAGATGTGTATGCCGCCCCTCTCCGTAGACTCGGGGCGGCTCATGCAACAAATCTAATCTTTAAAATAATTAAAAAACCAGACATACACACAAACATACCATGCATAAATTGTATAGGCCTAGGGGGAAAAGGGTAGTTCAGTTCCCCCAAGCCTGACGACAGAGGTGGGTTTTAAGGAGCTTACGAAAGGCAAGGAGGGTGGGGGCAATTCTGATCTCCGGGGGGAGCTGGTTCCAGAGGGTCGGAGCCGCCACAGAGAAGGCTTTTCCCCTGGGTCCCGCCAGACAACATCGTTTAGTTGACGGGACCCAAAGAAGACCGACTCTGTGGGACCTAACCGGTCGCTGGGATTCATGCGGCAGAAGAAAACATGAAATATATCCTGGTTTGTCTTGCTTAATATACTTTTTGGTATTTAGGGGACAGGTAAAGGTAAGTTAGGAAAACAGGCTTGCAGGATATCCAATGTAACTGTGATAAATGGGCGATGTTGAAATGAAAAAAAAACCAAAAGACGACATGTCTTATTTGTTAAGCAAAGAGCACATTCCATCTACGTAGGTTGGAAAGTTTATGAGGTTACAAGGCAGATGCTACAGTACTATTCAATTTTCTCTTTTGCCCCCAGCTCCTGTGGCCTAGAGGTTGAGCTCTTGCCTCACAATCAGGAAGTTGTGAGTTCAATCCTAGGTATAAGCAGATGTAGGGTCTCCTGCTTGGACAGGGGGTTGGACTAGATGACCTTCCAATTCTGTTAATCTGTTAATTCCTCTCCCTCTCTTTCTCCCTCCCTCCCAGTTACGGAATCTCTAGGAATTCCACTTACCATTCCCAAATAAACTATAAACCGTTTGGAACGTTGAAAAATAACCTTCTTAAGGGGGAGGAAAGAGTACCATTTTTGCAAGACAAATAGGCCGTGTTTGCTGTGCCACCTGGCATCTAGGAAATCTCCCAGGAAGGACTAGTTAGGTCAAAGTTAACAGAACAAAATAACAGAGTTGGAAGGGACCTTGGAGATCTTCTAGGTCAAGGGAGTCACTGGATTTCTTCCAGTACCAGATGAGCGCTGTAGTTCTCCTCCGCGGGCTGCGAGGAGCGGGGGGGGGGGGGGGGAAGCAAAATACGAGACAAGTGCCTCCTGCAGCAATTTGCTGGCCAAAATGGGGCATGGGGGCACACCTGGCTCCTACAGGGCCTCTGGGTGACCCATTTTCAGCCTGGAAGGCCTCCTGTAGCAATTTGCTGGCCAAAATGGGACATAGGGGCACACGCGGCTCCTACATGGCCTCTGGATGGCTCATTTTCAGCTCGGAAGGCCTCCTGCAGCAATGTGCTGGTCAAAATGGGGCATGGGGGCACACGTGGCTCCTACATGGCCTCTGGGTGGCCCATTTTCAGCCTGGAAGGCCTCCTGCAGCAATTTGCTGACCAAAATAGGGCATGGGGGCACACGCGGCTCCTACAGGGCCTCTGGGTGGCCCATTTTCAGCCTGGAAGGCCTCCGGCAGCAATTTGCTGGCCAAAATGGGGCATGGAGACACACGCGGCTCCTACAGGGCCTCTGGGTGGCCCATTTTCAGCCTGGAAGGCCTCCTGTAGCACTTTGCCGGCCAAAATGTTTTGTTTGGCAAAGTGCTGCAGAGGGCCGTCCAGTCCGAAAATGGGCTGTGTGGGGACCACACGCGCCTCCCTCATGCCCTATTTTAGCTGGCAAACTGCTGCAGGAGGTCCTCTAAGTCAAAAATGGGCTGCATGGTCAGAGGCACCACTCCTTTACTATTTGCAGGGCGGATTTAAGCACTCTGTGAGCCACATCAGGTACACCGGGCTTGAGCTTGACACCCCTATTCTAGTCCAAACCCCTGCTCAGGCAGGAAACCCTAAACCAATGAGAGCGAACCTGTGACACGCAAAGCCATATCTGAAGGCACCCCCTATCTTATTACTATACCATGTTATATCACCTAAAAACGTCTGTGTCACACGCAGATTTAAACCCCCCCCCACTATTCCTTATTCTCTTCTTCTCTTAATTAAATCTCAATTTTCTCTTATTTATTTATTTATTTATTTATTTATTTATTTATTTATTTATTTATTTATTTATTTATATTTGTATGCCGCCCCTCTCCGCGGACTCGGGGCGGCTCACAGCAAGATACAACAAATCGTGAGAAATCCAAATAAATTTAAAATATTTAAAAAAGTTTAAAAAGAACCCCATTTACTAACAAACACACACACAAACAAACATACCATGCATAAATTGTACATGCCCGGGGGAGGTGTTTCAGTTCCCCCATGCCTGACGGCAAAGGTGGGTTTTAAGGAGTTTACGGAAGGCAGGGAGAGTAGGGGCAGTTCTAATCTCTGGGGGGAGTTGGTTCCAGAGAGTCGGGGCCGCCACAGAGAAGGCTCTTCCCCTGGGGCCCGCCAACCGACATTGTTTAGCTGACGGGACCCGGAGAAGGCCAACTCTGTGGGACCTAATCGGTCGCTGGGATTCGTGCGGCAGAAGGCGGTCTCGGAGATATTTACTTCAGTTGATTATTAAAACATTCTCTTTCCTTAATCATACTCTTATTTTCTGGTCTCCTTTTTTCATAAATTACTTTTCACTAACTAATATATATATATATATATATATATATATATATATATATATATATATATATATATATATATATATATACTCATTTGAAACTAAATGTTACGAATTATAAACAGAACATAGGATGTATACGGTAATGACAAGGATATCTTGTATGTATGTAAGTTAAGAAATAGAATATTGAGATATAAATTTTTATGTATTACTATGTAACAATTCTACTATTTTCCTACACCATTTGATTCTGTACCCCCCCCCTTTTGTTCACATTCCCCTCTTTTTCATTAACTTAACAAATAATTTTTAAAAAAAAGATATTGCCCTATGTTGGCTGCAGCATACATGCGCATGCTGAGAAGCTGATTTTTGGCCTTCTTTTCTGCCATTTTTGCTCTCCCCAGGCTTCAGCAAAGCCTCCTGAATGGCGAAAAATGGGCCAACCGGAAGTTCAGAAACAAACTTCTGGTTGGCCCTTTGGGCTGTTTTTCGCCGTCCTCAGGCTTCAGTGAGGCCTCCACACATGCATATGTATGTGGGTTGTATGCATGCATAGAGGGAAGCACATGGGTTGTGCGCATGCAAGGGGTAGGACATGGGTGTAGGTATGCACGCACTAGTGCACACACACAAACACACCTTTTTGGCACATGAGCCAAAAAAGGATTGCCATCACTGCCCTTTACCATTTCAGGTTGTCCAATCTCTTCTGTTGTTCTGCTGTTACAACCTTTTTGACACAAATTTCTATTTGTACTTAGAAACATAGAAACATAGAAGACTGACGGCAGAAAAAGACCTCATGGTCCATCTAGTCTGCCCTTATACTATTTTCTGTATTTTATCTTACAATGGATATATGTTTATCCCAGGCATGTTTAAATTCAGTTACTGTGGATTTATCTACCACGTCTGCTGGAAGTTTGTTCCAAGGATCTACTACTCTTTCAGTAAAATAATATTTTCTCATGTTGCTTTTGATCTTTCCCCCAACTAACTTCAGATTGTGTCCCCTTGTTCTTGTGTTCACTTTCCTATTAAAAACACTTCTTTCCTGGACCTAATTTAACCCTTTAATATATTTAAATGTTTCGATCATGTCCCCCCTTTTTCTTCTGTCCTCCAGACTATACAGATTGAGTTCATTAAGTCTTTCCTGATAAGTTTTATGCTTAAGACCTTCCACCACTCTTGTAGCCCGTCTTCGGACCCGTTCAATTTTGTCAATATCTTTTTGTACGTGAGGTCTCCAGAACTGGACACAGTATTCCAAATGTGGTCTCATCAGCACTCCATATAGCGGGATCATAATCTCTCTCTTCCTGCTTGTTATACACACAAATGTAGCCAGAGTTCTAACATAGGTTAGTAATAGAGGTTTTGGGGGAATATAATCCTGGGAATATTTCCTACAAGGCACTTGTAAAAGTAATGCAAAACCTTTTGGAAATAAACATTCTACCAAAAGCTGCCTGCTAATAGTGAATTTCAGACATGTCCAGTTTGAATTTTCCAGATTTTTTTAACTCGAAGGATTGCAATTCTCAGCATATCTGGAGACCACCAGCTGTGGGTGTGAAGATTTGATCCATTCACTTCCTTTTAATCACCTCCAACATCTATTGC
This sequence comes from Erythrolamprus reginae, assembly GCF_031021105.1. Taxonomy (NCBI): domain Eukaryota; kingdom Metazoa; phylum Chordata; class Lepidosauria; order Squamata; family Dipsadidae; genus Erythrolamprus; species Erythrolamprus reginae. The sequence goes on from NC_091960.1 coordinate 33,574,194, forward strand.
CAAAGCTACCACCATTGCACCTATACAGTGTTCCCTTGCCACTTCGCGGTTCACCTTTCGCGGACTCGGTGCTTCGCGGGTTTTTGTACTGCAAGGTACTTATTCTTATCACCGACTCCTCTCTCCCACACTCTCTCTCTCTCCCGCCAAAGCCCAGGATGGCAACCTCCTTCCCCCGCAAGGGACGGGGCAGGTGGAAGAAGGGTGCCTCGAGGACAATCCCGGTGTCCAATCGGAGCCCCACTCCGGCAGCTGTGCACCTTGTGCAGCTTGGGATCTGTAGTTTCATTGTAAGCTCGCTCACTCGCCCGTCCGCCTGCCTTTTGCCCTCAAAGAAGAGCGGTAGATGTAGCCGGACGAAACTGCATTTGCTCGCAAGGCAAGTGGGGGAGGAGGGCAAGGGAGGACAGGGGCGGCATACAAATCCAATAAATAATAATAATAATAAAGAGTTTTGCAGACACAGAAAGGAGAAGAGCTGGCGACAGAGCCTGTCGTGAATGCAGGGATCGTCCTCAAATTCAATTTCCAGGCTGATTTGTTCCCTATGCGCTACTTCGCGGATTTTTGTTTCTCGCGGGGGGGGGGGGGTCCTGGAACGTAACACCCGCGATAAACAAGGGAACACTGTATTTCCCCCCTCCCCTACTAGGTTCACCAACTCTTTGTCAGTTGTGTTTTGTCTTACTTTACCTGAACTGTGGGCCATACCTCCAGCACTGTGTGAAAGGGCAGCAGAACCTGATCTGGAGGCAGGAAGGGGGGGAGTGCAAGGGAGGTATTTTAATATATGTTTGTCACTTGGGCACTCAAGGAATCTAGCAGCCTGCAAACCGCATACAAACAGAGGCGGCTAAAAAATAAGAGTTAAGCAAATACCCCAATCCTGTACGTGCACATTCAGCAGAGGTGCAGAATTAAGCAGGCACGTAGGTTTAAACCAGAGGTGGGTTCCTCCCAGTTTGTACAGGTTCACCCAAACCAGTAGCGACCCACTGGTGACGTCACAAACACATCACAGAAGCGGATTAGTCGGTGGTCGGTCCGTGGGGGCTGCCATCTTTTTCGTTGGATTTTTTTAGGAGGGGGCGTTACAGGTTTTTTCTTCTTCTGTGCATGCATGAAAGCCAGCATACAAATCTAATAAATTATTATTATTATTATTATTATTATTATTATTATTATTATTATTATTATTATGTCAGTACAACACAGCAAACGAGATCACTATGCTGGATTTTGTATTTCATCACCAGTCGGGCGCTTCCCAAGTACCTAGGACTGCTTGATGTAGCGGCGAATTATGTTTGCCGATCCCAGTAAAGCGGCCTTTTGCAATTGACAGATGGAGATTTTGTCAATTCCTATGGTTTTCAAATGTCCGCTGAGATCCTTTGGTACTGCGCCCAGCGTGCCAAGGACCACTGGGACCACTTTCACTGGTTTATGCCAGAGTCTTTGCAGCTCGATTTTTAGATCTTCGTATTTCACTAATTTCTCTAGCTGCTTCTCCTCAATTCTGCTGTCGATGATCCATACTTTCTTTTTCTCCGCGATCACAATGTCTGGTGTGTTATGCTTCAGAATTCGGTCAGTCGGAAGTCGGAAGTCCCACAGTAGTTTTGCTTGCTCATTTTCGACCACTTTTTTGGGCTTATGATGCCACCAGTTCTTTGCCACTGGCAAATGGTAGTTTCGACACAAGTTCCAGTAGATCATCTGTGCCACAGCATCATGTCTCTGCTTGTAGTCAGTCTGTGCGATCTTTTTGCAGCAGCTGAGTATGTGATCGATTGTTTCATCTGTTTCTTTACAGAGTCTGTACTTTGGATCGTCTGTTGATTTTTCAATTCTGGCTTTGACAGCATTTGTTCTAATGGCCTGTTCTTGCACCGCCAGTATTAGTCCTTCTATCTCCTTTTTGAGTGTTCCACTTGTAAGCCATGACCAGGTCTTTTCTTTATCCACTTTGCCTTCAATCTTCTCCAAAAACTGTCCATGCAATGCTTTGTTCTGCCAACTGTCCATACGACATTGAGTTACATTTTATTATTATTATTATTATTATTATTATTATTATTATTATTATTATTATTAATGCAACACCATCTTGTTTTTGGCTTTTTTTGGGGGGGGTTCAGATTTTTTGCTACTGTGCATGCGAGGTGCAGCCATGCAACGCAGGAGGAAGCAAACAGGCAGCGAGGTAAGTTAGAACCCACCCCTGTTTTATTATTTATTTATTTATTTTATTTTATTTATTCATTTGTCCAATGCAGAAATACATAGGAAGAAAATAGACATGAAGTAATGTATATAAGGGTAAAAGTGAACATAGAGGAGAAGATATATGAAAGGAAGAAAATACAGTGATACCTTGTCTTACAAATTTAATTGGTTCCGGGACGAGGTTCTTAAGGGGAAAAGTTTGTAAGACGAAACAAAGTTTCCCATAGGAATCAATGGGAAAGTGATTAATGCGTGCAAGCCCAAAATTCACCCCTTTTGCCAGCCGAAGCACCCGTTTTTGCGCTGCTGGGATTCCCATGAGACTCCCCTCCATGGGAAACCCCACCTCTGGACTTCCGTTGCCAGCGAAGCGCTCGTTTTTACGATGCTGGGATTCCCCTGCTGGGATTCCCCTGCAGCATCACAAAAACACGGAAGTCCGGAGGTGGGGTTTCCCATGGAGGGGAGCCTCAGGGGAATCCCAGCAGCGCAAAAACGGGTGCTTTGCTGGCAACGGAAGTCCAGAGGTGGGGCATCCCAGCGGCGGCAGTGGGTTTGTAAGGTGAAAATAGTTTGTAAGAAGAGGCAAAAAAAATCTTAAACCCCTGGTTTGTATCTTGAAAAGTTTGTATGACGAGGGGTTTGTAAGACGAGGTATCACTGTATATATGATATATGAGACAAAGGAAAGACAATTGGACAGGGGACGAAAGGCACACTAGTGCACTTATGTATGCCCCTTAAAGCACTATGGGACTATACTGTGAAACATTTCACATTTTCTAAACAATTTCCAAACCTAGTGATATAACTGCAGTGGCTACTTTCATACAAGATGCCAAACTAGGCTAAAATAGGTTGGGCAATTTGTGGATTCGGAGCATCATGACAACAAACAGGCATTATTATGGGGAACAACAGCAATTTCGTTGTCTTAAATCTGTGACTTGTTTTCAACTACCTTTTGGCCTCTGGATCCAAAAATAATCACAGTTTTTGTCTATCAGGTCAACTTTTTAAGCTACAGGATACAGTAGTCCCTCGCTATATCGCGCTTCACCTACTGCGGCTTCACTTCATCGTGGGTTTTCAAGAAATATTAATGAGAAAAATCATTTGCGGATCTTCGCTGGTTCGCGGGTTTCTGAGGAAGTCGATCGGCAGATTTAAACAGCCCGCCAAACTCGATCGGCAGGTTTTTCAAAAAATATATATCTAAAATTGTAAATACTGTATTTAAATACTGTATCTAAAATAAATACTGTGTGGGAAGGGTTTATAAACACTTAAAACAATGAAAACGTACCAAACAATTACAATATAAATACTTAAATAAGTACTATCAGTCGATAAATTCCCCATCGCGGATTTCACCTATCGCGGCCGGGTCTGGAACGTAACACCAGCGATAGGTGAGGGACTACTGTACCCTCAAAAGTCAAACAAATTGTGCATATAAAGGAATGGAAAGTAAAAAATATACTGTTTACAAAGAATAATTTTATTCATACAAAGGCTATAATGAGTTACTGCAGGTTAAATTGTGTTCAATACAATTTTTTTAATCGAATGGTAATTATGCATATTATCTTGATACCGTGCCTCCATGACCTTCAAATCTTGGTGGAATTGCTCACCCTGTTCATCATTGACTGCACCAAGATTTTCCGGGAAGTTAGCAAGATGACTATCTGAAAAGTGCAATTTGATGCTCATGTTGCAACCTCATAACCTCACAATTCTCATAAGGTGTAGAGAAAAAACTTAAAAACTAACTACAGTTTTGAAACCAAAGTGCCTTAATTAACTACAAAAAAAGCTCAAAAATCAAACTCAACAGAAATTGTGTTACAAATTATTCGCCAGTGTTATTTTAGAATGTGATGGGGTCCAGGCCATCATGTTAACTACAGGCAGTCCTCAACCATAAACAACCTATGACCAGGCAGAGGTTCCTACTTACCGCCGTTACCGGTGCGATGCGCGCGCAGCTCCGAGTGATTGGTGGGTACGCATGTCCGAGCGAAATTTGGCTTCTGCGCATCTGGAGGACGCGAAATCTTGCGAGAGGACACACTGTTGTGCAAGATTTTGGTGAAAAAGTCACCCAAAACCGCCAAAATCTCATGTGCGCACACGTCTTAAACATAGAAACATAGAAGACTGACGGCAGAAAAAGACCTCATGATCCATCCAGTCCGTCCTTATACTATTTCCTGTATTTTATCTTAGGATGGATATATGTTTATCCCAGGCATGTTTAAATTCAGTTACTGTGGATTTACCAACCACGCCTGCTGGAAGTTTGTTCCAAGCATCTACTACTCTCACAAGACTTTGCTTCCTGCACATCCACAGAAGCCAAATCTCGCTCGGATGCACACGCCCACCTGCAGGTCACCCGGAGCTGTGACACAGCTCCATTTTTGCTACCAATACACAGTGTGGCACAAACCGGGTAGCAAACCATTACTGCCTACGACCATTTGTTTAATGATCATTCCAAGTTATGACGGTGCTAAAAAAAGTGACTGGCTCACTGGCCCACCCACTTACAACCAAAGTGTTCCTGCTGTCAGGTGACCAAAATTTTGATCATGTGACTGCAGGAATTTCTGTATTTCTGATGGTTCCAGCACCTACGAAGGTGACATGATCAACATTTGTGACCGTCCCAGGCAGCTCCCAACTAAAAGGGGAGAATGAAAAATAATAATAATTAAAAAAACCCACTTTATTTATTTATTTATTTATTCATTCATTCATTCATTTATTTATTCATTCATTAATTCATTCATTTACTTATTTACTTACTTACTTACTTACTTATTTATTTATTTATTTGGATTTGTATACCGCCCCTCTCCGAGAACTCGGGGCGACTCACAGCATATACGAAGACACAATTAAGTACAATTAATTCAATTAATATACATTAATTTTTTTAAAAAAATTCTAACTTTAAAAACTTTCATCAACATTCATTCAATAAATCATACTAAAAGCATTCGTTGGTCAGGGACAAGATCTAATAACCCCAGGTCTGGCGACAAAGATGGAGTTTTTAAACGCCCCAAGTCTGCGGAGAGGGGCGGCATATAAATCCAATAAATCTAATCTAATCTAATCTTTCGGAAGGCAAGGAGGGTGGGGGCAGTGCGAATCTCCAGGGGGAACTGATTCCAGAGGGCCAGGGCCCCTACAGAGAAGGCTCTTCCCCTAGGTCACGCCAGCCGACATTGTTTGGTCGACGGGACCCTAAGGAGACCATCCCTGTGGGACCTCACCGGTCGCTGGGATTTATGCGGCCGAAGGCAGCCCCAGATATATTCTGGTCCGATGCCATGTAGGGCTTTATAGGTCATAACCAACACTTTGAATTGTGTCCGGAAACAGATCGGCAGCCAATGCAGTCCGTAGAGTGATGACGAGATATGGGAATGTCTTGGAAGCCCCAAAACCGCTCACGCAGCTGCATTTTGGATGATCTGAAGTTTCTGAACACTCTTCAAAGGTAGCCCCATGTAGAGAGTATTGCAGTAGTTGAACCTCAAGGTGATAAGGGCATGAGTAACTGTGAGCACATGCTTAACAACTGTGGCAAACAAGGTCATATAAAACCGGGCAGGGTCATAAGATGACTCACTTAGCAGTAGAAGTTCCAGTTCCAATTGTGGTCATAAATTGTAGATTACCTGTAAAGGCTTGGCCCATTATCTGGACTACTACTACCACTACCACTACCACTACCACTACCACTACCACTACCTCTTATTCTTGTTCTTGTTCTTGTTCTTCTTCTTTTTCTTGTTCTTGTTCTTCTTGTTCTTCTTCTTGTTCTTCTTCTTCTCCTCCTCCTCCTCCTCCTCCTCCTCCTCATTATTATTATTATTATTATTATTATTATTATTATTATTATTATTATTTATTGGATTTGTATGCCGCCCCTCTCCGTAGACTCGGGGCGACTAACAACGATAAAAACAACATGTAACAATCCAATACTAAAACAACTAAAAAACCCTTATTATAAAACCAAACATACACGCAAACATACCGTGCATAAATTGTAAAGGCCTAGGGGGAAGGAATATCTCAGTTCCCCCATGCCTGACAGCAGAGGTGGGTTTTAAGGAGCTTATGAAAGGCGAGGAGGGTGGGGGCAATTCTAATCTCTGGGGGAAGCTAGTTCCAGAGGGCCGGGGCCGCCACAGAGAAGGCTCTTCCCCTGGATCCCGCCAAACGACATTGTTTAGTTGACGGGACTCGGAGAAGGCCCACTCTGTGGGACCTAACTGGTCACTGGGATTCGTGCGGCAGAAGGAATGGCATGCTGTGGACTGGGGTTAAGTGTGCTGCCTGAACCTGGCCATTATACATTATAAGAGCCACAGAAGAACATTTTTGCACCACGTCTGGATGCAGTGAATTAACTGTAATACTGCAATCTCCCTTTAGAAACATTTTCATTGCTTTCCCAAGACATGAAGGACCAGCTGGTTAGCTCTTTCCCTTCCACACTGCTTGGTGTGCCCATTGAATGTTACTTTTACACTAGTGTGGTGAGAGCAATCACGGCTCAATCTGAGGGCCTCAAACAAAGGAGCACATCCAAGCAAGTTGTTTGGGCCACAGTTCAGCTCTTACATCCAGCCACAGGTTTTTCTTTTTAATCCTGCATGTTAAATCAGTTAAAGTGCCCTGGTTTACACCGGCCAAATTACACACTTGCATCCTAAGTCAATAATTATGGTTTGGCAATCACAGCGGCTGGATTTCCCTATTGTGCTACATCAGACGAAATGATGGCTTATTGGTGTGAAATGAGAAGCCAGTTTCATTTCCTGCGGAGGAAAATATGGGGAAGGGGAGGGCTGTCCGATAGCCACATTCATGCCGATCAATTTCCGGTCACAATTCAAAGTGTAGGTTATGACCTATAAAACCCTTCATGGCATCGGACCAGAATATATCCGAGACTGCCTTCTGCTGCACGAATCCCAGCGACCGATTAGGTTCCACAGAGTAGGCCTTCTCCGGGTCTCGTCAACTAAACAATGTTGGTTGGCGGGCCCCAGGGGAAGAGCCTTCTCTGTGGCGGCCCCGATTCTCTGGAACCAGCTCCCCCCAGAGATTAGAACTGCCCCTACCCTCCTTGCCTTTCGTAAACTCCTTAAAACCCACCTCTGTCGTCAGGCATGGGGGAATTGAGATATTTCCCCCTGGCCTATATAATTTATGTATGGTATGTTTGGAGGTATGTCTGCTTAAAAATGGGGTTTTTTAACTATTTTAAATTTTAAATTGTAAATTATTAGATTTGTCATGAACTGTTTTATTGTGTTGTGAGCCACCCCGAGTCTACGGAGAGGGGCGGCATACAAATCTAATAAATAAATAAAAATAAAATAAAATTCAAGTTGAGAAGGCCTTAAAAGACAATCTCAGCATTTCACACGAAGGCTCAACAAAAATTAGAAGTGTGTATTTATAAACTAAGGCTCAGGGGCTCAGGCGATATAATAATCTATTAATAAAATCTAGATTTTATTACCAAACTATTCATGAACAAGGCTTAGGTTTCCTTTAGGTTAAAGACCTCGGTATACTAATAACAAAAGATTTAAGTGCCAAAGCCCACTGCAACAATATAGCCAAGAAGGCTTCAAGAGTTGTAAACCTAATCCTACCTAGCTTCTGCTCTGGCAATCTCACACTGTTTACCAGAGTTTACAAAACTTTTGCCAGACCCATCCTCGAATACAGCTCATCTGTTTGGAACCCATATCACATCTCAGACATTAACACCCTTGAAAATGTCCAAAGATACTTCACCAGAAGAGCCCTTCACTCCTCCACTCGAAACAGAAGACCCTACGAGACTAGACTTTCAATCCTGGGCCTAGAAAGCCTAGAACTAAGACGCCTTAAACATGATCTAAGTATTGCCCACAAGATCATATGCTGCAACGTCCTGCCTGTCGGCGACTACTTCAGCTTCAACCACAACAACACAAGAGCACACAACAGATTTAAACTTAATATTAACCGCTCCAAACTTGACTCTTACTAGTATCATGTATATAAACATTGTTATACCTTTGTATACTACCAATATGTACTTGACAAAATAAAATAAATAAATAAAATAAGTATTGACTGGCAATAGCTTCCAAACTGTTAACAGGCATTAATGTTTTGTAAGCTTTTGCTACGGACCGGCTAGTACACTGCTCAAAAAAATAACATCTCCTAGATCTGAATGAATGGAATATTCTCATTGAATACTTTATTCTGTGTAAAGTTAAATGTGCACAACAGCATGTGAAATTGATTAATAATCAGTGTTGCTTCCTAAGTGGACAGTTTGATTTCACAGAAGTTTGATTTACTTGGAGTGATATATAGTGTTGTTTAAGTGTTCCCTTTATTTATTTATTTTTTGAGCAGTGTATTAAAATGTGATGGATGGCAGCAGTACGTTTATTTTCATACTTTGAGTTGATAAATAAATTCATGAGTTTTTCTGTAGTCCTGTAAATATCTCATTTCTTTGTACAGAAAAAGGAATGAGTAAAAATTAACAAGTTGGAGGTAAACTGAGAACAACACTTTGTATGGTTGATGTAAGGCTTAATTATGTAATATAATGCTTAATATGGTTAAAAGGTTAAGTCCAAAGCCTAACAGCCAAGAACAATAAACCTCTATGCTAATATTCTGCATTAGAAGATCAACGGGTGACTTACCAATATTCTCTTCAACACATCTGAGTTGGCTCACATTTGCCAACCCTTCCCAAATCCTCAGAATGAACCTATTATGTGTCATTTTAACAAACTCCTTGTGGGAATCGCCCCCACCCATCAGCAGTTTCCTGTTACTTCCCAATCATACTTCTGATTCCCCTACTATTCCTAAAAGAGACTCAACTTTTCCAATATTAAAGCCGTGTTTCTCAATAACCAACCTATGACCTAATGCTTTAGAAGAGATATTCCTTCTTTTCGATCACACTGTCTTTGTAAGTAAAATAAGAAAAGAGAATTTATTATTTGTGCTCTTTTAATACAGGACTTTGCTGAATGGAAAGGCAAGATTGAGTTAGCTGGCTTTTTCGATTTAGGAAGGCTCTTGTTACTCAATCAATCAATCAATCAATTAATTAATTAATTAATTAATTAATTAATTAATTAGATTTGTATGCCGCCCCTCTCCATGAACTCGGGGCGGCTCACAACAGGCATAAACAAATCGTACAAATCCAAATAGTTTCAAATAAATTTAAATATTTTAAAAAAGTTTTAAAAAGAACCCCGATATACTAACAAGCACACACACAAACATACCATGCATAAGTTGTACGTGCCCAGGGGAGATGTTTCAGTTCCCCCAAATCTATGGGGGGGGGGGGCTGCTTAGGGTTGAAATCAAGTTCTAGCCCCCGGTCAGAGGTAGGCTGCCAAGGTGGAACAGTGAGGTGTGCTTGCCCCCGTGGCTCTGAGTGCTAGCGGAATCAAGCGCAATCCTGCTACTGCACCTGGGCAGGTAGCGAAATCACACGTGGACGCGCAGGGGCGATTTCGCTACCTGCCCGGGTGCAGTAACCTAACCCTAACCCCTATGTGTCTGTGCGTGATTTCGCTACCTGCCCAGGTGCAGTAGCATAATTGCGCTGGACTCCGCTAGCACTCAGAGCCACGGGGGCGAGCACAATCACCGTTCTACCAGAGTACCTCCGGAACCGCCTGCTACCGCACGAATCCCAGCGGCCGATAAGGTCCCACAGAGTTGGCCTTCTCCGGGTCCCGTCGACTAAACAATGTTGTCTGGTGGGCCCCAGGGGAAGAGCCTTCTCTGTGGCGGCCCCGGCCCTCTGGAATCAACTCCCCCCGGAGATTAGAACTGCTCCCACCCTCCTTGTCTTCCATAAACTACTTAAGACCCACCTATACCGCCAGGCATGGGGGATTTGAGACACCTTTCCCCCAGGCTTATTATAATTTATGTTTGGTATGTATGTGCTGTTTGGTTTTTAATTATGATAGGGTTTTTAGTTATTTTTAATATTAGATTTGTGCCTGTATAATATTGTTTTTATCGTTGTTGTGAGCCGCCCCGAGTCTTTGGAAAGAGGCGGCATACAAATCTAATAAATTATTATTATTATTATTATTATTATTATTATTATTATTATTATTAATTATTAGCAGCCCACCTCAGCCCCAGTGGAAAAGAAAGTGGGTGGATACATACCGTATGTTACAGAGTGTTGATAATCTGGCCTGACTTGTAGCATTACAAAGAGCTGCGTGTAGACAGTCTTCCATCAGATTAGCTAAACAAATCAATAACCTTCACTAATCAAACATGCAAATGAAACCCTTCTAAAGAAATTGGCCAGAGAGGCCTTGTGAAAGAAAGGCAACAAGGTGACTTCCAGGTTTTTCGAACTATACCCCACCCCCAAACACATTCTCTTGTCCTGCTGGTTTGGCTTCTGGAAGTTGGGGTGCAAAATATTTGTTTATTGTTTATTTCCCCCCCTACCAAGACTGAACTGCCTGTCGGAGTATTCCCCCTTTCAGTTTTTTAGAATTCTTTATTGGCCAAGTGTGATTTTTTTAAAAAAAAATTATTTATTTATTTATTTATTTATTTATTTATTTATTTATTTATTTATTTATTTATTTATTTATTTAGTTAGTTAGTTAGTTAGTTAGTTAGTTAGTTAGTTAGTTAGTTAGTTAGTTAGTCCAATACACAATGAGGGTTTTAGTGGGTATATATCTATATACACATAGTAAAATACATGTTAAAGGTTATAGAGAACATACTCATAGTAAATATATATCTATGAAAGAATAGAAGAGAAGTTATAGGAATAAAACATGAATGAAAGAATAGAAGAAGAGATATAGGAATAGAAGAAAGCTATAGGAGATATAGGAGAGCAATAGGACAGGGGACGGAAGGCACTCTAGTGCACTTGTACTCGCCCCTTACTGACCTCTTAGGAATCTGGATAGGTCAACCGTAGATAATCTAAGGGTAAAGTGTTGGGGGTTTGGGAATTTGTCTTCAGTGCCTCAGCTCTCAGTGTACATAATATATATATTATTTTACATGTTTTTTGCTGAAATTTTAAAATTAAAGGAGACTAGGATGACACCACTTCGGCCATCCTAGTCTCCCTTAATTTTAAAATTTCAGCAAAAAACATGTGATACATACAGAATATAATTGTGGGCTATGAATAAATTAACTGCCTTGAAATGGCCCTGGGTTGGGCCTCGAGGTAAAAAGGAGTTGTGACATTCCTTCAATATACCAGGGTGATCTGACATAAAAACACACACACACACACATATATATACACACACAGATACATACACACATTTGTCAAGAATAATGAGGTACAACACAATGATTGTCAGGGGTTAAATAAGCAACGAAGAGACAATCAATATTAATAAAAATCTTAAGGACATAAGCAACAGTCATACAGTCATAAGTGGGAGGATATGGGTGATAGGAATGGTGAGAAAAAACTAGTAGTAAAACTAGTGCAGACTTAATAAATAATTCCACAGTGTTGAAGGAATTATTTGTTGAGCAGAGTAATGGCGTCCAGGAAAAAAAAATGTTTTTGGGGACAAGGTACCGTTTCCTGGAATAACCAACTCCCAAATCCCAGAAAACTACTCAAGCAGGGGTCCCCAACCTTGACAACTAGTGGACATCAACTCCCAGAATTCTCCAGCCAGCTTTGCTTTTGATGGCTGGAGCTTTGATAGCTGGAGAATTCTGGGAGTTGAAGCCCACAAGTCTTAAAGTTGCCAAGTTTGAAAATCTAGGGACAGGTAAGAATGCAACCTATCCTGTGTTTGGAACATGTTTTATCAATGGCTAGAGAAAAAGAAACCAGAGGGAAAAGTGGGAATATAAAGTGTACATAGTTATAGATATAAATATATGGAAAAACAAATTCTAGAAAACGGAGAATTAACATATAAACAAAGATGTATAAAAAATATAAGTAACGTATGCGTTAAGAGGAGACGTTATTAGTTATATACCGGTATATATATATATATATGTTAAATGTTTTTAGCTGAATATATATTGAGACCTGAAAACTGTAGAGGGAATACAATTTAACTTACAAATATATAAATGGCAATATGACATCGACACAATTTATCGTAAAAAAGGGTTACAAAAGTTCAAAGTTAAGACCTAGCTTTTCCGGCAGGCCTGGAATTAGACTGATTATAAGTATGTATGTTTTGTATATTATTGTTTTTATTGATTTTTATTATTAGATTTTAACTGTTTTTATTGTTGTTGTATTTATTCCGATTGTTAGCCGCTCAGAGTCCATTCATTTGGAGTGAGCAGCATATAAATACAATAAATAAATAAATAAATGTTGTTTCCCCTTTTTTGTTTTTGTCGTTCCTTTTGTTTGCAAGGTTTGGTTTAAAGTTCGCATTTTAATGTTTTAAATGTTTTTTGACATTTTATATTTATATTTATATATTTGTATTATATGGTTTATATTCAATAAAACATAAAATACGAATATATTTATATTTTACGTGATATAGTTTATATTCAACAAAACATAAAATATAAATATATTTATATTATATAGTTTATATTCAATAAAAATGATTAAAAAAAAATAGAATGCAACCTATCCCAGTCATAGAAACATAGAAACATCGAAGATTGACTGCAGAAAAAGACCTCATGCTCCATCTAGTCTGTCCTTATACTATTTCCTATATTTTATCTTAGGATGGATATATGTTTATCCCAGGCATGTTTAATTCTGTTCGTGCGGATTTACCAACCACATTTGCTGGAAGTTTGTTCCAAGCATCTACTCCTCTTTCAGTCAAATAATATTTTCTCACATGGCTTCTGACCTTTTCCCCAACCAACCTCAGATTGTGCCCCCTTGTTCTTGGGTTCACTTTCCTATTAAAAACACTTCCCTCCTGAACCTTACTTAACCCTTTAACATATTTAAATATTTCGATCATGTCCCCCTTTTCCCTTCTGTCCTCCGGTTTTCCATGGGCTGGAAAACCTGCCTGTGGAACCCACTGGACCTTAGGAGTTTCAACGTCGATAATTTAGGGATTTGGAGGTTGTTGTTATTGTTATTATTGTTATTGTTATTATTATTATTATTGCTGTTGTTGTTGTTATTTTATTTATTTATTTATTAGATTTGTATGCCGCCCCTCTCCATAGGTCAGTTGGTGCCAGTCTTATTATTATTGTTGTTGTTGTTATTATTATTATTATTACTATTATTACTATTACTATTATTATTGTTGTTGTTCTTGTTACTGTTGTTGTTATTATTATTATTTAGATTTAGATTTGTATGCCACCCTTCTCCGAAGACTCGGGGCAGCTCACAAGATACAATATAAACAACAGCACACAACAAATCTAATTAATTAAGCATTACAAACTAAAACCCCAATATATTAAAATCAGTCCAGGTTGGGTGGGCCAGTCTTCGGAGAGGGGCGGCATACAAATCTAATAAACTATAACTAAACTATAACTATGAAAACAGCTCCCCGAGTTTCCCACAAAGCGAAGACACCCCCCCCCAAAAAAACCCCACCACCACTTACCTGTTGTTCCCTTCGGTGGTGCAAATGTCAAACTTTTGGCCGGCCCAGCCCTTCGAGAGTTCGGCCTGGTCTCCTCAGAACTCCTGAGGAGACCAGGGGGCTTTCAGACGGGTAGCAACGGAAGAGTCCCCCCCACTCCAAAAAAAAAAATCCCCGAGCCTGAGGGGGAACGCTGCCCAGGCGGAGGTCGGGGGGAGCAAACCATTCAAAGCGGAGGGGGGGGGGCGATGAAGTGTCACACCTGGGCCGGGCCTGCCTCGACTTCCTGGCGGAAGGCCTCCAAGCCGCTCCGGTGCTCCCTGAGGGGGGCGAAATTTACCTTTCCCCCCCGACGGCGAGGGTCGCCTTACTCTCTCTCACTGCCCCCTCCGCTCGCTCCTTCCCCGCCTCCTGGGAAACCGTCGCCCCCAGCAGCCCCGCCTTGGCGTTTACCTGCCCAGCCAGGTGAACCGCGTCTGAGGGCCCCTCCCTCACCTGGGCCCACGTGACCGCCCGAGCTACCTGGAAAGGACACGCCGCTGCTCCGGAAGGCGGGCGAGCCCTCTCCGGGATGGGATCAGGGCGGGAGGGGGGGCCCCCCGGCAAGCTCGGTTCCCGGTCCTCGCCCTTCGGGCCGGTGGACTTTTCTGCCCGTTCTCTGGGCCGCGGACAAAGGTCAGCGTATCAAGAAAGTAAGGGCCTCCTGCTCAGGCGGGGTGGGATGGGGTGGGGTCGGACTGGATGACCTCCAGGGGTCCGTCCCGCAAATAAAATGATAAAAAAAATTTTTAAATAATTATTCGTGCGAGTAATTATATATTCGTCAATTGTAAATAAAATTAAAATAAAATGAAATAAAAATAAAAACCATGCCGTTAGAGAAGAGCCCTCGGCAACAGAATACCCCAGGGAACCAGACTTGCAATCCTAGGGGTAGAGAGCTTTACCTTCAACACGACCTAAGCTTAGCCCATAAAACCATCTGATGCAACGTCCTTCCTGCCAAAGGCTACTTCAGCTTCAACCGCAACAACACAAGAGGGCACAACAGATACAAACTTAAAGTAAACCACTCCAAACTCTATTGCAAGGAATACTACTTTAGTAACCGAGTAGTTGATGCATGGAACTCATTACCAGACTCTGTAGTATCATCACCTAACCCCCAAAAAATGTACCCTTAGACTACTCACTGTTGACTTCTTCCGATTCCTAAGAAGTTAGTAAGGGGCGTGCATAAGGGCACCTTCCATCCCCTGTCCTAATGTTTTTCTCTTACTAGTATCATGTATATAAACAATGTTATATCTTTATATGCTACCAATATGTTCTTGATGAAAGAAAGAAAAAAAGAAAGAAACATAGAAGATTGACCGCAGAAAAACATCTCATGATCCATCTAGTCTGCCCTTATACTATTTTTTGTATTTTATCTTAGCATGGATCTATGTTTATCCCAGGCATGTTTAAATTCAGTTACTGTGGATTTACCAACCACGTCTGCTGGAAGTTTGTTCCAAGGATCTTCTAATCTTTCAGTAAAATAATATTTTCTCATGTTGCTTTTGATCTTTTGATCTATTAGCTAGCAAAGGGAACAGATTCCAAGGACAGTGATTGATTGATTGAAGGGTTGATTGATTATGTGCCATCAAGTTGTTTTCAACCTTTAGAAGCACCTAGATAAAAGTCTCTAGACATTCAGTCATCCAGGTCATAGTTGTCCCAATGGTGCTTTTTCAGGAGGCAACTCGATTTTCTTGTTTTTATTCCTTTGAAGCCTGTTCGCTCCTCATCCAAGGAATTTCTTCGGCTCTGACTGGAATGGGATTGTGGGGAATTCGAAAGATTTATATTCCTTGCAGACAGCTGGCCATTTGCATCCACTGTTTTTTTTTTTTAAATAAAAGTATTTCAGAAGAGAAGAACAAAATGGGAGAACAGTGCAGTCAGGCGGTAGGGAAAGCAAGTAGAATGCTTGGCTGCATAGCTAGAGGTATAACAAGCAGGAAGAGGGAGATTGTGATCCCGCTGTATAGAGCACTGGTGGGACCCCATTTGGAATAATACTGTGTTCAGTTCTGGAGATCTCACCTACAAAAAGATATTGATAAAACTGAACGGGTCCAAAGATGGGCTGCAAAAATGGTGGAAGATCTTAAGCATAAAACATATCAGGAAAGACTTAATGAACTCAATCTGTATAGTCTGGAGGACAGAAGGGAAAGGGGACATGATTGAAATATTTAAATATGTTAAAGAGTTAAATAAGGTTCTATCTATCTATCTATCTATCTATCTATCTATATCTATCTATCTATCTATCTATCTATCTATCTATCTATCTATCTATCTATCATTTATCTATCTATCCATCTATCCATCTATCCATCTATCCATCTACCTATCTACCTACCTACCTATCTATCTATCGTCTGTCTGTCTGTCTGTCTATCTATCTATCATCTATCTATCTATCTACCTACCTACCTACCTACCTACCTACCTATCTATCTATCTATCTATCTATCTATGTATCATCTATCTATCTACCTACCTACCTACCTACCTATCGTCTGTCGGTCTGTCTATTATCTATCTATCTATCTATCTATCTATCTATCTATCTATCTATCTATCTATCTATCTATCTCTATCTGGATTTGTAGGACGCCCTTCTCCAATGGGCTCCATGCTACCTATTGCTTTTCAGATAGATACTGTTCAGAGTACAGTACAGTAGCACAAAAAATTGAAGGGTCCTCATTCCAAGTTAAAACACTGAAAAAAAGGTGACTTGCATCCATTTTTCACACCATAGCTGCTGCATCCCCATGTCCTTGTGATCAAAATTCAAAACCTTTGCCAACTGACTTATCACTGGCTGCAAGCCGTGTGCCTCCTTTGGACAGAGACAGCTGAAGATGCTATTGGCACCTACATGATGCTCTGCAGAGAGAAAGGCTGCATTATTAGTCAGCAGAGCTGCAGAGCCAGCTACGTCTGACAGCTGCAACCACTGATGTCAAAACTTCTATTAGTCGCTGACCTTTTGGATGGATAACACTCTGGCAGGAGACTTGAAAGCACTTCCGGTAAGATTGGTAGATTGGCAACTGAAGAACTAAGTTTTGCCTTGGCAAACTTAGCGGCCGGTGGCAGATTTTTTATAGGAATCTTAAAAACCATTATTTTTATTTTTAATGGAATCAGAGCCAACTGCAAACAAACAGCCTCATGCAGGATTAAATAAAACTTGCTTCTGTTTCTGGATTTTTTAAAAAAAAATAAACATACAAAGGCAGAGAGAAGGAAGAACTTCCTTTATTATGGAGAGAAATGCACAAATTTTACAGAACACACACCCACACATTCAGATCTTGGAGATTACAAAGGAACGGTTGGAAACCTTTTGTCAGGGTTCCAAATAACATCTAAGTTCAAATCAGAGTCTGAGGCAAAAGTTTTTCCAAAGTTCCAATTAATTAATTAATTAATTAATTAATTAATATTTATTTATTTGTTCGTTCGTTCATTCATTCATTCATTCAATTTATTTATTTATTTACTTACTTATTTACATAGAAACATAGAAACATAGAAGTCTGACGGCAGAAAAAGACCTCCTGGTCCATCTAGTCTGTCCCTATACTATTTTCTATATTTTATCTTAGGATGGATATATGTTTATCCCAGGCATGTTTAAATTCAGTGACTGTGGATTTACCAACCACATCTGCTGGAAGTTTGTTCCAGGGATCTACTACTCTTTCAGTAAAATAATATTTTCTCATGTTGCTACAAAAAGATATTGACAAAATTGAACGGGTCCAAAGACGGGCTACAAGAATGGTGGAAGGTCTTAAGCATAAAACGTATCAGGAAAGACTTAATGAACTCAATCTGTATAGTCTGGAGGACAGAAGGAAAAGGGGGGACATGATCGAAACATTTAAATATGTCAAAGGGTTAAATAAGGTCCAGGAGGGAAGTGTTTTTAATAGGAAAGTGAACACAAGAACAAGGGGACACAATCTGAAGTTAGTTGGGGGAAAGATCAAAAGCAACATGAGAAAATATTATTTTACTGAAAGAGTAGTAGATCCTTGGAACAAACTTCCAGCAGACGTGGTAGATAAATCCACAGTAACTGAATTTAAACGTGCCTGGGATAAACATAGATCCATCCTAAGATAAAATACAGGAAATAGTATAAGGGCAGACTAGATGGACCATGAGGTCTTTTTCTGCCGTCAGTCTTCTATGTTTCTATCATTTCCTACTCTGTGCTGTGTGCTATTGTTTGGTACAAAACCTCCCTCCTCCCTGCGGTAAAAAAAGATCACGTTCCCCAGGGTCACGTGCCCCCCCGGCATCGTTCCATGCCCCCCCCCGGGGGGTTGGGGGGGGTCCCGCCCCACTATTTGAGAAACACTGCTTAACCTGAAGCTCATCAAATGTGCTAGAGGGCAATTTCCAGGATCTCACTGGCCATTTGGTAGTAGAAGGTGGGATCTTGTGTCCAAATGCATTGAAAGATTTATTTTACTTTATTTATTTATTTATTTATTTTGACCAATACACAATGAGGAATCTGGATAGGTCAACCGTAGATAATCTAAGGGTAAAGTGTTGGGGGTTTGGGGATGACACTGCGGAGTCCGGTAATGTCGCCGACAGGCAGGATGTTGCAGCATATGATCTTGTGGGAAATACTTAGATCTTGTTTAAGGCATCTTAGTTCTAGGCTTTCTAGGCCCAGGATTGAAAGTCTAGTCTCGTACGGTATTCTGTTTCGAGTGGAGAAGTGAAGGGCTCAGGGACCCTTCTCTTGGATAGAGAAATGTTTTCTCTGATAAGTTTTAAAATGGCCATCTCAAGCTACTACAATTACTAAAAACAGCAGGGCCATGAGAACAGGTCTGCTCAAATACTACCGTTGATAGCACTAGATGGCAGCAAAAAGGAGCTTTCAGTATATTTTTCTGCTATCTAGTATTCATTGGAATTTTGCAGCTCTGACTTATTTAGTAGTTTGGTCTTTCTGAGTGTGCTTGTGTGTAGGAGCATACTGGGGACAGTGTGTGCCTCTCTGTGTGTGAGGGGAACATTTAATTATATTAACCACCTTACAGGTAGTCCTCAACTTATGGCCAGGTCAACAATCGGATAGTCTAAGGGTAAGTTTTAAGTTCAAATTTTATTGGATTTATATGCCCCCCCTCTCCGAAAACTCAGGGCGGCTAACAGCAATCATAGACAGTATACAATAATAATCCAATACTAAAAGCAAATTAAAACCCCTTAAAATACAAAACCAAACACACATACATACAAACATACCATGCATACCATTGTAACGACCTAGGGGGAGAAGAAATCTTAATTCCCCCAGGCCTGGCGGCAGAGGTGGGTTTTAAGTAGCTTACGAAAGGCAAGGAGGGTGGGGGCAATTCTAATCTCTGGGGGGAGTTGGTTCCAGAGGGCCGGGGCCACCACAGAGAAGGCTCTTCTCCTGGGTACCAGCCAAGCGACATTGTTTAGTTGACGGGACCCGGAGAAGACCCACTCTGTGGGACCTAACTGGTCGCTGGGATTCGTGTGGTAAAGTTTTGAGGGTTAGGTGATGATGCTACAGAGTCAGATAGTCCAACATGCTGCATCAACTACTTGATTACTAAAGTCGTATTTCCTGCAGTCGAATTTAGAGCGGTTTATTTATTTATTTTTATTTATTTATTTTGTCCAATACACAATAATACACAATGAAGGCAATAGAGGACACCTTCGAGGAAATAGAGTTAGAGAAAGAAAGAAGAGAGAGTATAGGATAAAATAATCAATGAGAGAACAGAAGAAAGATATAGGGATAGAAGAGAAGATATATGGGATATAGGAGAGACAATAGGACAGGGGACGGAAGGCACTCTGGTGCACTAATGGACGCCCCTTACTGACCTCTTAGGAATCTGGAGAGGTCAACCATGGACAGTCTAAGGGTAAAACTTTGGGGGTTAGGGGATGATACTACGGAGTCCGGTAATGAGTTTCACGCTTCAACAACTCTATTACTAAAGTCGTATTTTTTACAGTCAAGTTTGGAGCGGTTTATTATTATTATTATTATTATTATTATTATTATTATTATTATCATTATTATTCTTATTTATTAGATTTGTATGCCGCCCCTCTCCGTAGACTCGGGGCAGAGCTCGAATCTGTTATGTGCTCTTGTGTTGTTGTGGTTGAAGCTGAAGTAGTCGTTGATAGGCAGGATTTTGCAGCATATAATTTACTTTAAGTTTGTATGTATGTTTTTATATATTGGGGTTCCTTGTTTTTAGACTTTTAAATGTACTATCATTATTTTAGATTTTAATTATTAGATTTGTCATTATGTACTGTTTTTATCATTGTTGTGAGCCACCCCGAGTCTCCGGAGAGGGGCGGGATACAAGTCTAATAAATGAAATGAAATGAAATGAAATAATATAAGTATAAAGTAGAGATAGAAAAGATAAAAAAGACATTTGGACAGGAATGGTAGGCACATAGGTGTACTTATGCATGCCCCTTACAGACCTCTTAGAAAAGGGGAGAGGTCTATAGATAATGGAAGGTTGAAGATTTTGGGATTGGGGGAAAAAACAACAGAGTCCCCTAGTGAATTCCAGGCGTTGACCACTCTATTGAGCGATTTACATTTATTTATTTATTTATTTATTTATTTATTTATTTATTTATTTATTTATTTATTTATTTATTTATTTATTTATTTATTTATTTATTTATTTATTTATTCTTTCATTCATTCATTCATTCATTCGATTTGTATGCCGCCCCTCTTCGTAGACTTGGGGCGGCTAACAACAGTAATAAAAAACAGCATGTAAATCCAATCCTAAAACAACTAAAAAACCCTTATTGTAAAACCAAACATATATACAAACAAACAAACATACCATGCATAAATTATAAAGGCCTAGGGGGAAAGAGTATCTCAGTTCCCCCATGCCTGATGGCAGAGATGGGTTTTAAGGAGCTTACAAAAGGCAAGGAGGGTGGGGGCAATTCTAATCTCTGGGGCGAGTTGGTTCCAGAGGGCCGGGGCCGCCACAGAGAAGGCTCTTCCCCTGGGTCCCGCTCTGTGGGACCTAACTGGTCGCTGGGATTCGTGCAGCAGAAGGCGGTCCCTGAGATAATCTGGTCCGGTGCCATGAAGGGCTTTATAGGTCATAACCAACACTTTGAATTGTGACCGGAAACTGATCGGCAACCAATGCAGACTGCGGAGTGTTGGTGTTACATGGGCATTTAATTTGTATCTATTGCATGCTCTTGTGTTGTTGTTGTTAAAGGTGAAGTAGTCGCTCACAGGGAGTACATTGTGATGTATGATTTTATGAACAACAGTTAAATCAGTTCGGAGGCGGCATAGCTGTAAATTTTCCAAACATAGTAATTGAATGTTAATGTTTGTTCAGATTTTCTTGTCTCATTTCTGAACCTTGCGTGCAATAAACCTGAGTTAATCCACTGCCACGTGGTCTCCATTTCCTTGAACCAGGAAGCTTGTTTTTCCCGCAACAGAACGGTCACTAAACGAACGGTTTGTCAATCAAGGATTATCTCTGTTGAGCAGGAGGTGGGTGGATTGACATTGGCATCGGTAAACAAAAACCACCGGGTGAATTTACTGGCAGGATGTAGTAGGTGTGGGTGGGGAAAAAAGTATCAGCTGTATTTGCTAAAGATTATGGTAGAATGCAGGGATTTGATCTAAACGAAATGTTAAATCGACCCACTTCCCAATCTCCTGGAGAGAGCCTGGCACATTGTAAAAGGCCTTTATCATCCATTTCTTTGGATTGAATAAACAGATGTATCTGGCGGTGCAGATATGAATAGAACGCGGGGCGGGGGGGACGGACAGGGGGGGGGAAGACAAGCAGCTTGAAAGGCTTAAAGCTTTTAGTCATAACATGCAGAAATAAGCTGGTATTTAATTTTCTCTAACCCTCCAGATGATCACTGTTGTCCATCCACATTACACACCAGGTGGTTGAGCATGCTATTATTTTAATCAATTGGCAGGAAAAATAATGGGACCGGAATAACGCTAAGCCAGGGCCCCTCAATTGAAGGAGAACACATCCATCCCAAAACACAGACCTACCCCCAAAAATGTTTTTTGTAATCATTGCAGTTGACCTTTAACTTTTTTGAAGCATTTTTTTTTGTTCCGATTTCAAAAATATACAGTGGTACCTCTACCTAAGAACGCCTCTACTTAAGAACTTTTCTAAATAAGAACCGAGTGTTCAAGATTTTTTGGCCTCTTCTTAAGAACCTTTTTCTACTTAAGAACCCGAGCCAGGAAAAATTTCCCAGGAAAGTTGAGAGTGGAATGAAGGCCCGGCCAGTTTCCTGCCATTCCCCCTTTAATCCCGGCCATCTCGGGCTTTTCTGGGCTGCCAGAGGAGCCTTTCGGTGGCGCTTAAGGAGGCTTTGGCAGTCCAGAGCAAACGAAGCATTTTCCTTTCTCTGAGCACTTGGAGAGCGCCCAGAGAAAAGGAATGCTCCTTTCGCTCTGGGCAGCGACAGTCCTCCTCCTCTTCTTCATCCTCCTCCTCCTCCTACCCAAATTCCGAGCTTTTATTTCTTTCCTAATGGGTTTGCACACATTATTTGCTTTTGCACTGATTCCTATGGGAAAAATTGCTTCTGCTTACAAACTTTTCTACTTAAGAACCTGGTCACAGAACGAATAAAATTATTAAGTAGAGGCACCACTGTATATAGTTTTTCTGTAGCAGGTATTGTTTCCACGGAGCAGCATCATTATTACAATAAGGTATAAGAAATAAACTGGTGGCATTAAGAAAACAGTAATCTAGCTATCAGAAATAACGTAATAACAAAAATGCTTCTATATCAGACACTTTATATCAGTGATGGCGAACCTGAACTTCCGGACTTCCCGTTTGGGTATTTTTTTTCACCTGCCAGGATTCAGAAAGGCCTGTGAACATGCGTGGGGGGCAGCACGGAGTGTGTGCGCATACATGGGAGGGGGAGGGGAGAGGTGTGGGCATGCGCACGCATGCTAGCACACACACACACACACACACACACACATACACACCCCTTTTGGCACACAAACCAAAAAAGATTCGCCATCTCTGTACTAGTGCCACTGTTGGCGAACCTATGGCACTTATCTGAGGGCAATCGAGGCATTGCCCTATGTCAAGTCTAATGCGCATGTGTGCGCTGGCCATTTTCAGCCTTCTAGAGTGTGGGGGAGGCCGTTTTCACCCTCTGTAGTCTGTGGATGGCAAAAACCTGTCTCAATGGGCCTACTGGAAGGTCATTTCCAATTAGGCCCATTTCCAATTGGGCCCATACCTGAAGTCTGGGGAGGGTGAAAAACAGCCCGATAGGCCTATCAGAAGTCTGGAGGCTTCAGTGAGGCCTGTGAGCATATACGGTGGGTTGTGCATGCATGCGCGGGATGAAGGCATTGCATTATGGGTATGGGCACATGCACACGCCTTTTTGTCACCCGAGCAAAAAGAAATAAGGTTCAGGAGAGAAGTGTTTTTAATAGGAAAGTGAACACAAGAACAAGGGGGCACAATCTGAAGTTAGTTGAGGGAAAGATTAGGAGTAATGTGAGAAAATATTATTTTACTGAAAGAGTAGTAGATGCTTGGAACAAACTTCCAGCAGACATGGCCGGTAAATCCACAGGAACTGAATTTAAACATGCCTGGGATAAAGATATATCCATCCTAAGATAAAATACAGGAAATAGTATAAGGGCAGACTAGATGGAAAGGGACGTCTTTTTTTGCTGTCAATCTTCTATGTTTCTAAAACGTTCACCATCTGCAGCTGCAGCCTCCCAGATTTGATCACTATTTCAATCAATATCTGAAAAAGCTGGATTTGCTTAACCGACTGTGTGTGGTTCACTTAAATGCAGTGATTCACTTATTAAACATGGCAAAAAAAATGTTGTGAAAATAAGCACAATTTACATAATAAAGAGCCGCAGTGGCGCCGTGGTTAGAATGCAGAATTGCAGGCTAATCGTGCCAACTGCCAGCAGTTCAATCCTGACTGGCACAAGGTTGACTCTGCCTTCCATCCTTCCGGAATGGGTAAAATGAGGACCCAGATTGTTGAGGCTGACTCTGTAAATTGCTTACAGAGGGCCATAAACAGTGAAAATCTACTCAAGTTTTTACTACCACCTTGTGGGCGTGGCTTATGCAGGATGCCCTGCATTTTCTTCCAACATTTTTCAATGCAAATTGGGTGCCCTTGGGTGGAGCTCCATTTTCGCTACCCCACTGTGTTCCCACCCACCCACCGTCCGGGTAGCAGCCCACCCCTGGCTATAAAGCACTGTGATGGGAAGTATAAGTCTAAGGGCTATTGCTAAGTGTCTTTCTTAGCAACAGAAATTCTGGTTTCAATTATAGTTAGAAGTCAAGGACTAATTGTACAGGGTTTTTCCCCCCCCACAATTTAAATTTAAAACAATTTGGTAAGCAAGCCAAAACCAAAAGCGGATTTTTAAATATATCTCCCTTCTGCTTGGTTAAATCTAGACAGATGCGACAATGACATTTGAGTGTCACAGGACTCGTTAGCTGGCTCTGATTTTTTGCCAAATCAGCCCACTTTAGCTTTATTAATAAATCATTATGTAACGTCCTGTTAGCAGACTCGCTGCAATATCAGGTTTTTGAAACATTTTTTGAAAGGATGTTATAATTCATTTTCTTTCTAAACTTGAACCATTGTTTGGAGGATTGGAGGGAGCAGGGAGTATAAAATATTGGGGTTTCTATTCTGAAATGAGGTAGATTAGGATCAAAGCATCACTTGTCAGGTTTCATGTGGTCTCCAACCTTGGCAACTTTAAGCCTTGTGGACTTCACTTCCCAGAATTCCTCAACCAGCAAGGCTGAGGAATTCTGGGAGTCGGGGTCCACAAGTCTTAAGGCTGTTGGGGCCTGGATGGGTGTCAACAAACTCAAACTCAACCCAGACAAGACGGAGTGGCTGTGGGTCTTGCCTCCCAAGGACAATTCTATCTGTCTATCCATTACCCTGGGGGGGGGGGGAAATTATTGACCCCCTCAGAGAGGGTCCGCAACTTGAGCGTCCTCCTCGATCCACAGTTCACATAAGTTCACATTAGAGAAACATCTTTCAGCTGTGGCGAGGGGGGCGTTTGCCCAGGTTCGCCTGGTGCGCCAGTTGCGGCCCTATTTGGACCGGGAGTCACTGCTCACAGTCACTCATGCCCTCATCACCTCGAGGCTCGACTACTGTAATGCTCTCTACATGGGGCTACCTTTGAAAAGTGTTCGGAAACTTCAGATCGTGCAGAATGCAGCTGCGAGAGCAATTATGGGCTTCTCTAAGTATGCCCATATTACTCCAACACTCCGCAGTCTGCATAGGTTGCCCATCAGTTTCCGGTCACAATTCAAAATGTTGGTTATGACCTATAAAGCCCTTCATGGCACCGGACCAGAAAACCTTCAGGACGGCCTTCTGCCGCACGAATCCCAGCAACCTGTTCGGTCCCACAGAGTTGGCCCTCTTCGGGTCCCATCAACTAAACAATGTCGTCTGGCGGGACCCAGGGGAAGAGACTTCTCTGTGGCGGCTCCGACCCTCTGGAACCAGCTCCCCCCTGAGATTAGGACTGCCCCCACCCTCCTTGCCTTTCGCAAACTCCTTAAAACCCACCTCTGCCATCAGGCATGGGGAAACTGAAACATCTCCCCCTTGCCCATGTTGTTTTGGTGTTGGATTGATTGTGTGCTTGTTTTTTTAATATTCTGGGGTTGTTTTATGAATTTTTTAGCTTAAAATTGTAATTGGATTGGTGGGTATTGGATTTGTTACTATGTACTGTGTTGCCATTGTTGTGAGCCGCCCCGAGTCTGCGGAGAGGGGCGGCATATAAATCCAATAAATCTAATCTAATCTAATCTTTTGCTGGCTGAGGAATTCTGGGAGTTGAAGTCCATAAGCCTTAAAGTTGCCAAATAAACAAATAAACAAACCACTTTCATGTTAGGGTCAAAAAGGTTTACACAGCCATGAAGCTACTTGGATGGCAAAAATCCAGATGTTCACTAGATTATTGAGATATCTGCGTCTTAGATAGACCTAGCCTGTCAAGACTTTGTACTCGTTCTGTCAATAATAAGTTCTTTCCAATAGCTCTTCCCCTGGGAACATACCTACTCATGGATCGCTATAGAAACAACTCCTCCTGGAAGTTACCAGGTTGTTCTAACCCATCTGTGTTTTGTTTTTTTCCTGGAGTCAAGGTGAGTCATAGCAGAAACAAATGGAATCGATTTAGACCTGCAGTAGCTGCATTTTATGTGAAACAGAGCAAAGAGAGAGGGGAAGGGGCACAGCTAAGACCTAAAACTGCCTTTTAACCATAGTGATTCACTACAAGGACGCTACTAAATAGTTTAATGAGCTGTAGTTTTCTGAAAAAGAAACATGGTTAGCTGGGCTCTTAGACTTCAGTCCAGCGCTTCTCCACCTTGCCAATTGTAATGCCGTCTGCAAGAAACATAGAAGACTGACGGCAGAAAAAGACCTCATGGTCCATCTAGTCTGCCCTTATACTATTTCCTGTATTTTATCTTACAATTCTGCTCTGATTTCAATTTCCATTGCAATGTACGGGAGGCCCTCCACTTAAAGCCATTTGTTTAGAAGCATAGAAGATTGACGGCAGAAAAAGACCTCATGGTCCATCTAGTCTGCCCTTATACTATTTCCTCTATTTTATCTTAGGATGGATAGATGCTTATCCCAGGCAGGTTTCAAGTCAGTTACTGTGGATTTATCTACCACGTCTGCTGGAAGTTTGTTCCAAGCATCTACTACTCTTTCATTAAAATAATATTTTCTCACGTTACTTAATCTTTCCCCAACTAACTTCAGATTGTGTCCCCTTGTTCTTGTGTTCACTTTCCTATTAAAAACACTTCCCTCCTGAACCTTATTTAACCCTTTGACATATTTAAATGTTTCGATCAATTCCCCCCTTTTCCTTCTGTCCTCCAGACTCTACAGATTGAGTTCATGAAGTCTTTCCTGATACGTTTTATGCTTAAGACCTTCCACCATTCTTGTAGCCCGTCTTTGGACCCGTTCAATGTTATCAATATCTTTTTGTAGCTGAGGTCTCCAGAACTGGACACAGTATTATTCCAAATGGGGTCTCACCAGCGCTCTATACTGTGGGAACAGTTTAGCGACTGTTCAAAATGACAAGGGTACAAAAAGTATCTTAATTGCAACCAGTCCTCACACTAACGACAGTTGCAGCCAGTGTTCCCTCTAATTTTTTTGGGGGGTGGGCGGAAAAGTATAGTGTCTGAGCGGCAGTCCCTTCGGGACTGGGCGGCACAGAAATAATAAATAAATAAATAAATAAACAAACAAACAAATAAAAAACCCACCCTGTTTTGCCTCAGAGAATTTCAAAATAAAATACTGTACTGTGTGTCTATAACAGTGAGCTCATAATAGGGCAACTCTATCAATATCAAAATGCCACTTAAATAGTTGAGCTAGTTTCAAACTAGATTTTGATTTTCTTTCTCTCTTCCTTACTCCCATTCTTTTTCTTTCTCTTTTCCTTCCTCTCTTTTTTCTATCTGTTTCTCTCTCTTCCTCTCTTCCTCTCTCTCTCCTTCCCTCTTACTCTTTCCCTCTCGGCTTCTGGGCAGGTTTGGAAAACTCTGAGTTGATGATGATTTTTAAGTGAGCGATTGCTCACCGCTCAGCTTAGAGGGAACAATGGTTGCAGCATCTCTGGTGTCATGCGATCAAAATCCAGATGCTCGGCAACATCAGATTTGTGATGACTGCAAGGCCCTGTGCGACCTTCACAGGCAGCTTCTGACAAGGAAATTTAAATGGGGGAAGCTGGATTTATTTATTTATTTATTTATTTATTTATTTATTTATTCATTCATTCATTCATTCATTCATTTGTCCAATACACAATACATATGGAAGAGAATAGACATGAAGTAATATATATATATATAAAGATAATATGTAAAAATAGAGGAGAAGATATATGAAAGGAAGAAAATATATATGATATATTTATATCATAAATATATAAAGGAAAGACAATTGGATAGGGGACGAAAGGCACACTAGTGCACTTATGCACGCCCCTTACTGACCTCTTAGGAACCTGGAGAGGTCAATCGTGGATAGTCTAAGGGAGAAATGTTGGGGGTTAGGGGTTGACACAATTGAGTCCGGTAATGAGTTCCATGCTTCGACAACTCGATTGTTAAAGTCATATTTTTTACAGTCAAGTTTGGAGCGATTAATATTAAGTTTGAATCTGTTGCGTTCTCTTGTGTTGTTGCGGTTGATGCTGAAGTAGTCATTGACCGGTAGGACGTTGCAGCATATGATCTTGTGGGAAATACTTAGGCGCCGTAGTTCTAAGCTTTCTAGACCCAGGATTGTTAGTCTATTTTTGTAGGGTATTCTGTTTCGAGTGGAGGAGTGCTTACGGACCACTCGACTCATTTAACAGCGGCAGTGATTCGCTTAAACCTTGGCATACAAATCTAATAAATTATTACTATTACTATTACTATTACTATTACTATTACTACTACTACTACTACTACTATTATTATTATTATTATTATTATTATTATTATTATTATTATTATAAAATTGGATGCCACTGACTTAACAATTGCTTTCTTTAGCAATGAAAATTCCCATCCCAACTGTGATGTAAGCCAAGGACTATCCCTACCATGAAGGTTCAAGCCAGTGATGTATTTACAACAGACTCTGAAAAAAATAAACATCAGTTTAAACTGCCTTTTGGCCATTTGGATGCCCTTCAAATGGCTGCAACTGATTCATCCTGGCATTTTAGTCATTCTGGCCAGAGGAAGTCAAAGCGTTCTCATTTAGAATAGAACAGGTTAACAAGCATTGAAAGGGATCTTGTAGGTCATTTAGTCCAGCCCCCTGCTCAAGCAGGAGACCCTACACCAGTGATGGCGAAACTATGGCGCGAGTAGCACAGGTGGCCTTTTTTTAATATTTATTTTTGTCCAATACACAATAATACACAATGAGGGCTGGAAAAGGCAGGGAAAAGCCTTCCTGCCCCCCCAGGAAACTCCTGGGAGGAAACAGGGCTGGAGAAGGCAGGGAGAAGCCTCCGTGGGGCCTCTCTAGGAATCTCCTGGAAGGAAACAGGGCCTCCACCCTCCCTGTGCTTTCCCCAATCGCACACATTATTTGTTTTTACACTGATTCCTATGGGAAAAATTGCTTCTTCTTACAAACTTTTCTACTTAAGAACCTGGTCGCTGAACGAATTAAGTTCATAAGTAGAGGTACCAGTGTATTAATTATATCTTTGTATACCACCAATGCGCACTTGACAAAGCAAAACAATTTTTTTAAAAATACTATCATATAATTAAAAAGTAAAAATAAAATAAAATAAGAGAGTCCGAAGAAAAGGCGAGGGTGAGCTGAGCTCCTGGAGAGCGGCCCAAGAAGATGGCGGGCGGGGATTAAAGAGCCGGCCGAAGCTCCGGCAAGCTTCGTGATTGGCTCAGCGAAGCGTCTCTCAACCCCTTCGCCGTGGCCCCCCCTCTCCCGCCTTATAAGCGCGTCCGGGCGCTCCGTTGGCGAGACTTCAACGAGGCGAGCTCGGCCCTGCGGTTGTGTGCGGTCAGAGCTCGCGGGCGCGCACCTACGCCGCGAACCGGCTTGGAGCAGCAGGGCGGGGAGCGTGTGGCACCCGCCCGCCCGCCGCTAACCTTCCCGGGCCATCCGTTTCGCCGAAGGCTCGGAGCTCCCCGCCTGTCCCGCCCCGAGGGCGCGCATCTCCACCGGGCGCTCCGAAGCACCGACGCGCTTCCCCTTCCCGCCCAACCCCGCTGAGCCTTAATGCCCGGCTGCGGGGTTGCGCCTCCTGCCGTCCGAGCCCTCCAGCCGCCTCCAGCCGAGGAGGCGGCGAAGCCGGCGAAAGTGGCGGCAGCGGCAGGAGGTGCTGCAGCGAGCAGCCGGGACTTGGAAGTGCGCGCCGCCTCCTCCTCGCTGCCCGCGGCGGTGCGGGGCGCGCTGGAGCTGGCGGAAGCCCGTCGGCGGCTGCTGGAGGCGGAGGGCCGCCGGCACCTGGTCTCGGAGCTGGAGAGCCGCGTCCAGCACCTGCACCGCGTCTTCATCGAGGCCGAGCTGCGCATGGCCACCCGGGCCGAGACTCTGGGCCGCCTGGGCGGCGGCGTGGCTCAAGCTGAGCTTCACCTCACGGCGCACGGGCAGCGCCTCAAGAAAACGGCCAGGCGCTACAAGAAGGCCCGCCCGCCCGCCCTGCTGGCCTCGGCGCTGGCCCTCAGCAGCTGCGTGCCTTGGGCGGCCTGCCGGGTGAGGCGAGGCGGAGGCCCCGAGCCGCCCGAATCCCCCTTCCGGAGGAGTTTGCCGGCTGCTGCGCCGACGCTGGGACGGAGCGAGACCGAACCGCGGCGGAAGAACAACGGCGCCGCTTCGTGAGGGCGGGGAACGACTACAAGACCTCCGAGGCCCCTTCCAGCGCCATTCTGACTGTTCGACGGATGATTGATGGATGGACTGAGGCGTCACGCGCCAAACCTGGGACCTGAAATGGGGACCGTGAGGTGGCAGCTGGTCCTCCCTTGGAGGCTCGTGACTCTCCCCGCATTAACCGGCGGCCGCTCGGCTGCCCATCGCCCCCGCCGGCTGCCTTCTCCTCAGTTTGCTAAACTCGGGTTTCATTTAGATGTGGGGCCTTCTGCAGCCACAGCTTAAGCCAGCATCTAGTTATTTGGGCATGGCATGTTGTACCAATACCACAATTGCATTTTTCTTGACTCACCTGTCTTGTGTGAACTCAGCCAGCTGATGGGGTTGGAGAAAAAATGTTTTATAACCTGGAGTAATATCCCAAAAGAGTGCAGGGGAATCGATAATTTTCCAGGTGATCCATAAGTTATGGAATTAATCATCCTGTGTATTTGAAAATCAATGCCCTTGAAATGAAAGGCAGAGCATTTACACTGCTCAAAAAATAAAGAAATAAATTACAGTAAATAATAAATAAATAAATGGAACACTTAAACAACACAATGTAACTCCAAATAAATCAAAATTGTCTACTTAGGAAGCAACACTGTGACAATTTCATTGTGTTGTCAGCCCATTCAACTTTGTACAGAACAAAGTATTCAATGAGAATATTTCATTCATTCAGATCTAGGATGTGTTCTTTGAGTGTTCTCTTTTATTTTTTTGGAGCAGTATATTTTAGGAGGGGAAAAAACTTAATTATTTTAGGGTGGGGAAAAACTCAATTATTTTTTCAAAATAAGGCTTTTTAAATAATGGGATTGAAATTCCAGTTATACCTACATTTTCTACGTAGAGGAGATGGCTTGACAGCTGACATGAATTCCAATGTTCATCTGCCTGGCTTGATGTGTTCAAATTATTTTTAACAGTTTTTTGCAATATTCCATACTTGAGTTAGCATTTTTAATGCAGATGATTGACGATGTCCCCAAAAAGCAGCAATCTTTTTTTTTTTAAAGCTAGGTCAGTTCATGGACACACAATTGTCAACCTAATCTTGTATTTCTACCAACAAACTTAAAAGGAAGATGCCCTAAAATTAGTTCATGCCTAAACAAGATATTTTAGTAAATTGATCTCTCCTCTCCTCTCTGTCTCTCTCCTCTCTGTCTCTCTCCTCTACGTCTCTCTCCTCTCTTCTCCTCTCCTCTCTGTCTCTCTCCTCTTCTCTCCTCTCCTCTCTGTCTCTCTCCACTCCTCTCTGTCTCTCTCCTCTCCTCTCTGTCTCTCTCCTCTCCTCTCTGTCTCTCTCCTCTCCTCTCTGTCCCTCTCCTCTCTGTCTCTCTCCTCTCTTCTCCTCCCCTCTCTGTCTCTCTGTCTCTCTCCTCTCTTCTCCTCTCCGCTCTGTCTCTCTCCTCTCCTCTCTGTCTCTCTCCTCTTCTCTCTGTCTCCCTCCCTCCCTGCATCTTTTGAGATGCAGAGGTTGAAAACAGCTGGGATAATGTGGATTGTGCATTGACTTGGTTGGATAAGGTCACTCTCACTTCTAGTCAGCAGGACAACAGTGGCTCTGCTTTCATCTTTGCGTCTTAAAACGCTTTTTTAGTCCACCCTTCTCTGACACCAATCGATTCTCTGAATCCTTAATCATCACGGCAGTTGGTGAAGGTTGCTTGACTCAGTGGGAATCTAGGAAGAAGAAATATTGATGGACTTCTAGGTAGCCTGGAAGACTAGAAAGAGCTGTGCTTTTTTTGCCAGCTTTTTAAAGCAATGATGCCCTCAGGCCCTTATATGCTGCTAGGCATTCATAGGTTTCTTCTGGACATAAATGAAAAATTTATGTGCATGGGCAAAACTAAGCGATTTGGACTTATTATTTTTTTGCATTTTCAATACATGTTTTTTGGTCTTTTGAATTCATGCAATGTGTTAACCTGAAACACAATATGAAGAAAATGTTGCAACATTTCACTTAGCGGGGGGTGGGGGGGTTATTGTGTACACATACATTACACGTACCCTGCTTCTTTGAAGCTGAACACTGAAATATTTTTCAAAACACGAATAGTCCATCCTAAAATTGCTTTTGGAGAAAAGCTTCACTAAGTTTCAATTGGGTAGCTCCATCACTTTAGAACTGATATATTGTACAGTCTAAGCAGCATAAGAGCCAATTTGGTACGGTGGTTAAGGCCCCCAGGCTTACAAACTGGGAGACGTTGAGTTCTAGTGCTGCCTTAGGCCAGTCCCTCCCTCTCAGCCCCTGGAAAGAGGCAATGGCAAACAAGTTCTGAAATTTTGCCAAGAAAACTTCAGGGACCCATCTAGGGAGCTATAGTTATAATTGCATGATATACCAATTCCCCAAACACAAGCATTTAAAATTTGGCTCATTTTTTTTTTTTTGCATTCAAGACAGTTGTGTTAGTTTAGACCAGTGATTTTCAACCTTTTTTTGAGCCGCGGCACATTTTTTACATTTACAAAACCCTGGGGCACATTGAGCAAGGGGGAGGGGTTAAAAAAAGTTTGCACAAAAAAATTCTCTCTCTCTCTTCCTCCCCTTCACTCTATTTCTTTCTCCCTCCCTCTTTCTCTCCCTTCCTTCCTCTTTCTCTCTCCATCCCTCTTTCTTTCTCTTCCTTCCTTTCTTTTTTGCTCTCTTTCTCTCTCCTTCCCTACCTCCCTCTATGTCTTTCTCTCTCTCTCCTTCCCTCCCTCTCTTTCTCTCTTGCTTTCTTTCTCTTGCTCTCTTGCTCTCTTGCTCTCTCTTTCTCTCTCTCTCTTGCTCTCTCTCTTTCTCTTGTTTTCTCTCTTGCTTTCTCTCTTTCTTTCTCACTCTCTTTCTGTCTCTGTGAGCTTCGCAGCACACATGACAATGTCTCGCAGCACACTAGTGTGCCACGGCACACTGGTTGAAAAACACTGGTTTAGACAGCAATCAAAACTATACAGATGTATAGCGTTTTATTGTTCACTGTATTCCTTTTTCACGTGGGATGGAAGTAGGAAGAGCTGATTTAAGGAAAAGAGAGGGCCTGCAAAAGTTTGATTGGCAATTCCCTGAAAAATATTGCCCCCCCCCACAGAAAAGTACATAATACATTGCTGTATTGTGATCAGTGTTCGTAAAATTTAAACATCTGGTTATTACCTATCTGGAGAATACTAACTTTAGGAAAAGTTGATGTAGACTTTGGTGATGTTATCCATGGATCATTAGGAAATTCAAACAACCCATATCATTAAAAAAAGACCTTTATGATTGTCAGGTTTTATTAAAGGCAGAAGACTAGGATGGAGCAATAGTGATGAAAGGTTGAAATTCTAGATAGGAATTATAATTAAATGCTGCCCTGATTGAAAATTGTATATGTTAGGAGGAAGCCAAAAACACATTCCTTGATTAAATTAAGGTTTCCACGAAGTGTCTCTATTCCCTGAGCATATAATTTCTTCTCGGAAATATACAGCGTAGGAACGTAACAGTAGATGGAATCACCACCACCATAATTAATTTGGTTATTGGATTTATCTTTTTTGGGGGGTTGGCGTACATTGAATCATTTAAGTGGCTGGGTTCATACAACGCGCTGAAAATTGAGTTAAAAACTCCAGCTATCTGAACTTAACATGCAATGTAAATACAGCTGCTAGATGTATTTAGCTGACCGTGCTAAGTATGTTCTCCCAAAGCAATCAATGTACCGTAATACTAAAATTGTATAGGCAGAAGTAAATCCTGTAGAAATTGACATTTTGTAATCTTGGCTAAGTGGGCATAGAATTGCAGCCTAGAAAAGCCCAGCTTTTTGGACCAGCAGATGGCTTGTTAGCAGCTTTTATTTATAGAGTAAAAAAAGTAGGTTGGATAAAAGAAAAGTGGGCACAGCTTTCAAACGTACTTTGATGGAGGATTAACATCTGTTCTGATCTAGCTGCCTGCAATATTCCTGGGTCAAAAAGATAGTAAAACTTGATGTTACTTCATTATATTTCATAAGGAACGCCTTCTGTTGCCTACAATGGTATCTCTGTGGGGGGAAAAACTTGAAGTTATTTGAGTAGCTTTGATGCATATCTTTAAAAAATGGAGGGGGGAGCCCCCTTACAAAAATTGCTTTGTTGGGAGTACAAAGGGAAGCTCCAGTTACATCAGGGAAATCTAACCTTGGCAAATTTTATGACCAGTGAACTTCAGAATTCCCCAGCCAATTCCTGGCTAGGAAATTCTGGGAGTTGAAGTCTTAAAATTGTCAAGGGTGGGATACACACTTGATTTATATATAGAGAGACAGTGGTTGGTTGTATAATTTTAAGGCTCCATCGTTTCTGATGGATAATAAATCCCCTGCAATGAATGTATGTTTTTTATAGCATAGGCACCCACTGGAAAGAGACATCATTTGTACCTAAATAAATATATTTTTCACTGTATATCGTCTGTGATATTGAATCAAGAGTGGGAAGAAGTGAGAAGTCGCCCTGAGTCCTTTGGGGTTGGGCAGCATACGAAAGAAAGAAAGAAAGAAGAGAGGAGAGAGAGAGAGAAAGAAAGAAGAGAGGAGAGAGAAAGAAAGAAAGAAAGAAGAGAGGAGAGAGAGAGAGAAAGAAAGAGAGGAGAGAGAGAGAGAAAAGGAGAGGAGAGAGAAAGAAAGAAAGAGAAAGAAAGAAAGAGAAAGAAAGAAAGAGAGAGAAAGAAAGAGAGAAAGAGAAAGAGAAAGAAAGAGAGAAAGAGAGAGAGAAAGAGAGAGAAAGAAGAGAGAGAGAAAGAGAGAAAAAAAAAGAAATAAAAATAGGATGCCAAGGAAAGCAAATCTTACACAGAGTGATGCCCAGCGGTGGGTTCAAAGGTGGACAGCTAAGTTGGAACAGTGATGTGTGCTCGCCCCCATGGCTCTGAGTGTTAGCGGAGTGCACTGCAATTCTACTGCACCTGTACAGGTAGCAGAATTGCGCATGGCGACACAGGTGCGCCCAGTTCTGGTGTGTTTTTTTTGCCTCCATGCACAACCTTAGCAGCCCATCTCTGGGTCAGTTGCTCCAACTTCAGCCTGGTTCTGTGAATTGGTTAGTGGCGGGAGGCTCTACCCACCCTCCCAGAACACTTGAGTACGCGTCCTCAGACTAGGTTTTAGAACCCAGTACTGGTGATACCTTTGGAGAAGAACTTGAGGACCATATGAACATCCATCGAGCATGAAGTACCTCCTTGAACTCAAGAAGCCTTCAGCAGAAGAATACTGAAGTTTGCGTTAAATATTAAGGAGTTAGCAGAGTTAGTGAGCATATGTGCAGAGGACAAACGTGGAGGTTATGGGTAACCAGCTAATGTTCATACAGATATGAGCAGTACTTCAAACAACTAGACCACAGACATTGAATGTATAAATATTATTTACAGTAGACAAATAGTGCAGTCAGTTCCAGTCCTAGTCACTTTGGTGGTGGTGTGGTTAACTCTGGCCCAGCTCCTGCCCCAAGGACTGTAGATGTGGGGGAGACATCCACATGCTGCAGGCCTGTTTTTCCCCCGGTGGAATCTGATGATGAAGGCTCCTCTGACCAAGAAGACATGAGTGACAGGGAGGAGGAGAGTGGGGCAGACAGCTCAGAAGGAGATCAATTATCTAGCTCCTCCTTGGATTCAGAACAAGAGTTAATGATACAGCCACGCATGCGGAGAGCGATGCATAGGCAGCAATAACTGAGAGATTATTATCAAAGAAAATGAGGCCACCTGTGGTTGGGTGGGGCTGTGGTCATTAGTGAGGCTGCTATAAAGAGCAGCCTGTGGATTTGGCCATTGTGGAGGATTATCTGATCGTTGTGTTTTGTGACTGCTTTACTGACTTTGACCTTTTGTGTGCTGATTTTTCCCCACTTTGAAACTAAACCAGAGCAAAGTGTGTTTCACTTTGGGAAAGAAGAAGGACTGTGAATTGCCTCACAGCTGCAAGCTAAGTATCTCAGAACTGATAAGGGACTTGTACAAATTACCAGTTTGTTTGGAGACCAGTGCTCTTTGCTTTACCAAAAGAGGGCTTGGTTTAAGTGAATTTTCATTATAAAGAACATTGTTTTGAATTTTCAAACATGTGTATGTCTGAAATTTGTACCTGTGAATTTTTGGGAGGAGTCTACCAGAGAGCCCGACAGAACAGGTACATAAAAAGAACTTTGTCTTTTTAAAACTCCTGTGTGTGTGTGTTTGTGTTTGAACGCTGCCACTTTGTGTGGCCACCCACCCAAGCAGAACACCAGGTAAGAATGTAGGATGCAAATGAGGTGGGCGGATCCGCATAGAACATAGGTTTGTGACCTATACCACTCCAGTTCTGTGCGTGATTTAATGAGTAACTGTAACGTATCCCTTCGTGGATTTGATCCATTGAGGCGTATTTTTTTTTTGGCTGGTGACAGACAGGAAGCAATCAGGGTCACAGATTTGGTCCTGATGCTCCCAAAGGTCCCGATGCTTCTTTTCGTCTTCCTGTGGCGAGCCAGCGCTGGCAAGGAAGCATCGTCCTTTAATGACACCGTGATCATAGGGATGAGGCTGGAGAATAGTAGCAATCCCCTGTCAAGAATTTTGGAAAAAGGCATGATCGAAGTGGTGGAAGGTAGCCTGATTTACCTCCGGATCTATGGCAAAGGCATCCACAATTCCAGTTGGCAGAGGATTCGGTTTGTGGAGATGACTTCCTTGAAGGGCTTCATGAGGAACCTTTCCGTCTGCCCTCAGAGAACAAGTGATTTATTGATACAGCCCTACAGCGGCGAGGTGCAGAATACTTCTGCCCTACTCTCCGTGAAGGTCCAGGTCCTGCGAAAGAATATCCGCTTCAAGGACTACATGATGTGCCTCGAGGATCATCGCGGGAACTCGCGCCAGCTGCTCAAGGACAGCCACCTGTGCCTTCGAGTGGTAGAGGACTACGATTTGCGCCTGCCCCACTGGCTTGAAATTGCCATAGTGGCTACTCTCTTGGCTCTCTCGGGGATGTGTAGTGGTCTCAGCCTAGGCCTAATGGCCCTTGACCCTATGGGATTGCGCATTGTGAAAAATTGTGGCACGCCCAAGGAGAGGGAATATGCCGCCAAGATCGAACCCCTCCGAAGTACGGGGAATTATTTGCTCTGTTCTTTGTTGATCGGTAACGTTTTGGTCAATTCTTCTCTCACCATATTGTTGGACACAATTATTGGGGAAAACATTTGGTCTATTGTGCTTTCTACTATTGCCATTGTCCTCTTTGGGGAGATCCTTCCACAGGCCATCTGCTCCCGCCATGGTTTGGCAATAGGTGCCAACACCGTCATCATTACCAGGTTGATTATGTTGGTCACGTTTCCGATTGCTTACCCAATCAGTAGGTTCTTGGACTACCTCCTTGGGAAAGAAATGGGCACGGTCTACAACCGAGAGAAGCTGATGGAGATGCTTCGGTTGACCCAGCCTTATAACGACTTGATGAAAGAAGAGCTGAATATCATCGAAGGGGCCCTGGAGTTGAGGACTAAGGTGGTGGAAAATGTCATGACCCCATTGACAGACTGCTTCCTTCTCAACAGCGACGCCATCCTGGACTTTGATACAATGTCTGAGATCCTAAAGAGTGGCTACACCCGGATCCCAATCTACATGAAGGAAAAGAAGAACATTGTTGACATGTTGTACGTCAAAGATCTTGCATTCGTCGATCCAGATGATTGCACCCCACTCAAGACAATCACCAAGTTTTACAACCACCCAATCCATTATGTCTACAACACTACCAGACTGGATGCTGTGCTCGAAGAATTCAAAAAAGGTAATGACCGTTTCATGCCGACCTTGGGGTGGTTTATAAAATAGAACAATTAAGGCAATGTTTCTCAAATAGTGGGGTGGGACCCCTTGCAGGGGGCATGGAGCAATGCCAGAGGGGGGCACACGACCCTGTGGAATGTGCTTTTTTTTGCTGCAGGGAGTAGGTTTTTTTTTTGCACCGAACAATAGTACACAGCACAGAGCAGGAGATATGACGTGCATGTAAGAGACACCGTGGAAAAATATTTAACAGGGGCAGAAAGAAAGGAGGAGAGAGACATGGAGAGAATGAGACAAACGTAAGTCTCCCGAAAGCTAAGACGAGGAAATATGATGAAGTGTATGTAGTGCTTGGCTTCATTGTGACTATGGTGGGAGGCATTTTAAGACCGCTATGTTTGCTATGTCTAAAAACGTTGGCAGTGGACAGCATGAAGCCAAATAAATTAAGGCGTCACTTAAACACATTACACCCCAGTTACGCTGATGGCCGCTTGAGTGTTTTCAGCGAAAACGTGCTGAATATTGCAAACAATCATCGGTGGAGAGTTGGGGGCCATGAAATGTTTACTTCTTACTGGGGGGGGGGCATAACAGAAAATAATTGAGAAACACTGAATTAAGGGATGTATAGGATAGGGAAAACCAGCTGTCCTATTCTTTTTTAAAGAGGGGTTGTGGTCAGTCATACAACTACCTCCATGTGGGTAGTGAAATCAACTTTTCTGGAGGTTTACACAATTCTTGCTCATACGAGCACACTTCTCTTAAAAGTTTGGTAAAGATCCAATAGTTTGCTTTTATGTTTGAATAAGGAGAAAAAAAAATAGCAATAGTACTTGTTCTGTCGGGCTCTCTGGTAGACTCCTCCCCAAAATTCACAGATACAAATTTCACACACACACGTTTGAAAATTCAAAACAATGTTCTTTATAATGAAAATTCAAATAAACCAAGCCCTCTTTTGGTATAGCAAAGAGCACTCGTCTCCAAACAAACTGGTAATTTGTACAAGTCCCTTATCAGTTCTGTGATACTTAGCTTGCAGTGTGAGGCAATTCACAGTCCTTCTTCTGTCACAAAGTGAAGCACACTTTGTTCTGGTTTAGTTTCAAAGCGGGGGAAAATCAGCACACAAAAGGTCAAAGTCAGTAAAGCAGTCACGAAACACCACGATCAGATAATCCTCCACAATGGCCAAACCCACAGGCTGCTATTTATAGCAGCCTCACTAATGACCACAGCCCCACCCAACCTCAGGTGGCCTCATTTTCTTTGATAATAATCTCTCAGTTGTTGTTGCCTATGCGTGGCTGTATCATTAACTCTTGTTCCGAATCCAAGGAGGAGCTAGATAATTGATCTCCTTCTGAGCTGTCTACCCCACTCTCCTCCTCCTTGTCACTCATGTCTTCTTGGTCAGAGGAGCCTTCATCTTCAGATTCCACCGGGGGCAAAACAGGTCTCCCCCACATCCACAGTCCTTGGGGCAGGAGCAGGGCCAGAGCTAACCACAACATGAACCAGAAAAGTAAAGATAAAGACTTCCCTTGTCCAATTGTGTCCGACTCCAGGACACGACTGGACAATTGCTTCATCTCTGTTTTTTAGCCAAGGGAACCAGCAGTGTCTGAACACATTTCCATGGTCATGGGGACAGCATGATTATATGCTGAAGTGCACAGAACACATTGACTTTCCCACCAAAGCGGTACCTGTTTATCTACTCGCAGTTGAATGCTTTTGAACTATTAGGTAGGCAGGAGCTAAGCAAGTAACGGGAGCTCCCCCTGTCCAGTGTCCAGGTCTTCAATCTGGGCTGTCAGTTTTCTACCTCAGTGTTTCCCAACCTTGGCAGCTTGAAGATATTTGGACTTCAACTCCCAGAATTCCCCAGCCGGCAAATGCTGTTTGGAACCCATATTGCATCTCAGACATTAACATCCTTGAAAATGTCCAAAGATACTTCACCAGAAGAGCCCTTCATTCCTCCACTCGAAACAGAAGACCCTAAGAGACTAGACTTTCAATCCTGGGCCTAGAAAGCCTAGAACTAAGACGCCTTAAAAAATGATCTAAGCATTGTCCTGCCTGTCGGCGACTGCTTCAGCTTCAACCACAACAACACAAGGGCACACAACAGATACAAACTTAATATTAACCGCTCCAAACTTGACTGTAAAAAATATGACTTCAGTAACTGAGTTGTCGAAGCGTGGAACTCCATAGTGTCATTCCCAAACCCCCAACACTTTACCCTTAGATTATCTATGGTTGACCTCTCCAGATTCCTAAGAGGTCAGTAAGGGGCACTAGAGTGCCTTCCGTCCCCTGTCCTATTGCTCTCCTATATCTTCTATACCTTTCATCTATTCCTCTATCTCTTCTTCTATTGTTTCATTGATATGTTCTATTACTATATCTTCTTTTCTATTATTTCTTAGATATATTTTACTATGAGTATCTCCTCTATAACCTTCATCGTGTATTTTACTATGTGTGTGTATGTATATATATATATATATATATATATATATATATATATATATATGTCACATGTTTTTTTGTTGTTTTTGAAAATTAAGGGAGACTAGGATAGATCTATTTCGGCCTTATTTTGGCCTCATCAGCTAGCCATACCCACTGGGACTTGAACCTGCAACCTTTGCCTTGTAAGGCTGAGAATTATCCTCTAGGCCAGTGTTTCCCAACCTTTTTTGAGCCACGGCACATTATTCATATTTTCAAAATTCTGGGGAACACTGAACGGGGGGAGCGGGGGGGAGCTAAAGAAAAGTTTGGACAAAAAAAAATCTCTTCCTCCATTTCACTCTATTTCTCCCTCCGTCTTTTTCTCTCTCTTCCTTCCTTTCCTTCTTTCTCTCTCTCCATCCCTCTTTCTTTCTTTCTCTCTCTTTTGCTCTCTTTCTCTCTCCCTCCTTCCCTCCCTCTATGTCTTTCCCTCTCCCTCCTTCCCCCTCTCTTTCTCTCTCTTGCTTTCTTTCCCTCTCTTTCTCTTGCTTTCTTTCTCATTCTCTCTCCCCTCCTTTTTTTCTCTCTCTCTTTCTCTCTCGTTCACTATGCCGGCAACAGAGAGAAAAAGAAAGAGAGAGAGAGAGCTGGAGCCCCTCGCCCTCCCAGACCTCCCCAGCGCCCGGCCACGCGCCGCCTCCCGTTAGCCCAGCCGACTTTTCCCTGCTGCCGTTTTCTCTTCATGGCGCAAAGCCACACAGTCCCGGACTCCCGGATCGCTCGCTTCTCCGGCCAGCAAGCCGGCTGCCCGGAAAAGCATCGCGCTTTTTCAATGCGTGGCACTTTCCTGGGCAGATGGCTTTGCTGACCGGAGAAGCGAGCGATCCGGGAGTCCGGGTCTGTGTGGCTTTGCGCCATGAAGAGAAAATGGCAGCAGGGAAAAGTCGACCGTTTTCTCTTCATGGCGCAAAGCCACACAGTCCCGGACTCCCAGATTGCTTGCCCCAAGGCAGGAGGCGGCAGCGGAGGAGAGGGGGCGCATCGCGCCCCAAGACAGGAGGTGGCGGCGGAGGAGAGGGGGCAGATCGCGCCCCAAGACAGGAGGCGACGGCGGCGGAGGAGAGTGGGCAGATCGGGCGGGCAATGGCTCAGGGCGGAGAAGCCAGGGGTGCGTTTGGCCGGAGGCACCGTGGGGAGGCAGGGGCGGCCACGGCTCCCTTTACTCCTACTGCCGCACCTCCCCGCCCCTGCCTCCTTTTTCCCGCCTTCCTTCTTTGGGGCCCAGCAGGAGAACGCCGGATACAGCGGTCTGGCACCGGCAGCGCCCCGCCCAGCTGGAGCTTCTCTAGGTCCTAGCTTCGCGGCACACCTGACCGTGTCTCGCGGCACACTAGTGTGCCATGGCACACCGGTTGGGAAACGCTGCTCTAGGCTACAGTATCCAATCCCTTCAGCTCTGCACCAGGGAAGGGTTACATATTTTTGTGTCGAATCACCCTGGTGTATTGAAGGAACATCACAGCTCCTTATTTGCCTCTCGGCCCAACCCAGGGCCATTTCCAAGGCAGTTACTTTTATTGATAGCGGACAATTCTATCTGTATGTGTCACATGTTTTTTTGCTGAATTTGAATATATATATATATATATATATATATATATATATATATATATATATACACCCACTAAAACTCTCATTGTGTATTGGACAAAATATAAATAAATAAATAAATAAAGAAAGAAAGAAAGAAAGAAAGAAAGAAAGAAAGAGAGAAAGTCCAGATATATTCAAGTTGCCAAGATTGGGAAACACTGTTCTACCAGCATCTTTAACCACCGAGCTTTCATGCCTACTAGCTCTGAACCAAGGTGACATGAAAGAGGTTATTTATCGGACAAAACCTTTACTATATTTTCCAAAGCTGAATTTTATTTTCCAAGGACTATTGCGATGTGACACTGATCCCAGCAAAACAACTTAATCTGTCCCACAGGTAAGTCTCACCTGGCCATTGTCCAACAGATTAATGAGGTTAGCCACGAACAAGTCATTGAAGTGGTGGGCTTAGTAACCTTGGAGGATGTCATTGAAGAAATCATCAAGTCTGAAATTGTGGATGAATCGGATATGTACGGTTAGTTCTATATTTAAATAATTGCAGAGAATAGTTGTGTCCGTATGTGTTAGGGAGACAACTACGGGGGAGTGGGGGTGGACGACTGAAATATTTGTACAGAATTTTATCTCAGCGTTTGTTCTCCACTTAATAGTGTTAGGGTGGGACTTCACCTCAAAGAAAGCGATTGCCCTACTCTTTTCAGGAGAGGTGCACACTTGGTCTCTTCTCCAACCCGCTGATCTCTCGTTCTCTCTCTCTCGTTCTCTCTCTCTCGTTCTCTCTCTCTCATTCTCTCTCCCTCTCTCCCTCTCTCCCTCTCTCTCTCATTCTCTCTCTCCCTCTCCCCCTCACTCTCTCTCGTTCTCTCTCTCATTCTCTCCCTCTCTCTCTCTCGTTCTTTCTCTTTCTCCCTCTCCTTTCTCTCTCTTTCCCTCTCCCTCTCTTTCTTTCTCTCTCTCCCTTCCTCTCTCTCCCTCCCTCTCTCTCCCTCTCTCTCTCATTCTCTCTCTCTCTCTCTCGTTCTCTCTCCCTCTCTCTCTCATTCTCTCTCCATCTCCCTCTCTCTCTCTCTCGTTCTTTCTCTCATTCTCTCTCTCTCCCTCCCTCTCTCTATCATTCTCTCTCTCTCCATCTCTCTCTCTCATTCTCTCTCTCATTCTCTCTCTCCCCCTCCCTCTCTCTCTCTCATTCTCTCTCTCATTCTCTCTCTCTCCCCCCCTCTCTCTCTCATTCTCTCTCAATCTCCCTCTCTCTCTCGTTCTCTCTCTCATTCTCTCTCTCTCTCCCTCTCCTTTCTCTCTTTCTCCCTCTCCTTTCTCTCTCCCTCTCCCTCTCTCTCATTCTCTCTCTCTCGTTCTCTCTCTCTCCATCTCCCCCTCTCTCTCTCATTCTCTCTCTCATTCTCTCTCTCTCTCCATCTCCTTTCTCTCTTTCTCCCTCTCCTTCTTTCTCTCTCCCTCTCCCTCTCTCTCATTCTCTCTCTCATTCTCTCTCTCTCTCCATCTCCTTTCTCTCTTTCTCCCTCTCCTTCTTTCTCTCTCCCTCTCCATCTCTCTCATTCTCTCTCTCATTCTCTCTCATTCTATCTCTCTCTCCCTCTCTCCTTCTCTCTCTCGCTGTTGGGCATGAGCAAAGCAACCCAACCCACAGCTGATAGCACCAAACTTTTGGGCCACCGCTTCAATTTTTCTCCCCCCACCTCCCCATTTTGCATTGGCTGATTTCGGGCAGCATGGAGCACGTCATCGCCCAGCATCGAAGGATGAAGAGTCCAACGCACTCTCCAAAAAATTGGGACTTTTAATCAAAACATTTAAATA
The DNA here is from genome assembly GCF_031021105.1 of Erythrolamprus reginae. Taxonomy (NCBI): domain Eukaryota; kingdom Metazoa; phylum Chordata; class Lepidosauria; order Squamata; family Dipsadidae; genus Erythrolamprus; species Erythrolamprus reginae. Next base: position 33,618,435 of record NC_091960.1, read on the forward strand.
TGTGAAAGGGTTAAATAAGGTTCAGGAGGGAAGTGTTTTTAATAGGAAAGTGAACACAAGAACAAGGGGACACTATCTGAGGTCAGTTGGGGGAAAGATCAGAAGCAACGCGAGAAAATATTATTTCACTGAAAGAGTAGTAGATCCTTGGAACAAACTTCCAGCAGACGTGGTTGGTAAATGCACAGTAACTGAATTTAAACATGCCTGGGATAAATCTATATCCATCCTAAGATAAAATGCAGGATGGGGCAGACTAGATGGACCAGCTCTGTCTCCCTAAACCCCAACCAGAGAAAACGGTGGGGACCAGCTGCACATGCATTTAAATATTTTCAGGAAGGGCTCATTTTTTGGGAAGGGTTTATTTTCGGGGGATGTCTTATTTTTGGGGAAAACGCGGTAGCTGGTCTAAAGTCACCCACGGTTGACCAGAGAGTTGAATCTCCCCTTCACGTCCATCTCCTTGACAATGTCCACCCTGGCTCGGTGCTCAGTGAAACAGAAGTAGTGGCTAGCATGGGCTGTCCAGCATGAATGTGTGAGTGACCATTTCTTTGCTCTCCCTCTTTACAGTTGACAATCGATCTAAAAGGAAAGTCACTGGGCTAAGGAGGTGGGATTTCACTGTTTTCCGGGATTATGAAATGGAAAGAAAGATCTCCAAGCAGCTGCTCCTGGCCGCCCATCGCTTCCTCTCCACAGGTAGGGCGTCAGGCTCAGGCCCAAAGCCCACACGCCAAAACCAGTGTTCCCTCTAATTTTTGGGGGGTGGGTGGGTGGAAAAGTATAGTGTCTGAGCGGCAGTCCCTTTGGACTGAGCGGCACAGAAATAATAAACAAACAAACAAACAAATAAAAAACCCACCCTGTTTTGCCTCAGAGAATTTCAAAATAAAATACTGTACTGTGTGTCTATAACAGTGAGCTCATAATAGGGCAACTCTATCAATATCAAAATGCCACTTAAATAGTTGAGCTAGTTCCAAACTAGATTTTGATTTTCTTTCTCTCTTCCTTACTCCCATTCTTTTTCTTTCTCTTTTCCTTCCTCTCTTTTTTCCATCTGTTTCTCTCTCTTCCTCTCTCTCTCCTTCCCTCTCACTCTTTCCCTCTCGGCTTCTGGGCAGGTTTGGAAAACTCTGAGTTGATGATGATTTTTAAGTGAGCGATTGCTCACTGCTCAGCTTAGAGGGAACTATGGCCAAAACCAACCATCCTCTATTTGCTTAACCCAAATGGACAGAATCTCACCGAACTAAAGTTATAACCTTCTTACAGTTAGGAGGTAGAATGGTTGGCTGCATAGCTAGAGGTATAACAAACAGGAAGAGGGAGATTGTGATCCCGCTGTATAGAGCACTGGTGAGACCCCACTTGGAATAATACTGGGTTCAGTTCTGGAGACCTCACCTACAAAAAGTGATGGATAAAATTGAACGGGTCCAAAGACGGGCTACAAAAATGGTGGAAGGTCTTAAGCATAAAACGTGTCAGGAAAGACTTCATGAACTCAATCTGTATAGTCTGGAGGACAGAAGGAAAAGGGGGGACATGATCAAAACATTTAAATATGTTAAACGGTTAAATAAGGTTCAGGAGGGAAGAGTTTTTAATAGGAAAGTGAACACAAGAACAAGGGGACACAATCTGAACTTAGTTGGGGGAAAGATCAAAAGCAACATGAGAAAATGTTATTTTACTGAAAGAGTAGTAGATGCTTGGAACAAACCTCCAGCAGACATGGTTGGTAAACCCACAGTCACTGAATTTGTAAACATGCCTGGGATAAACATAGATCCATCCTAAGATAAAACACAGGAAATAGTATAAGGGCAGACTAGATGGACCAGGAGGTCTTTTTTTACTGTCAGTCTTCCATGTTTCTATGTTTCTATCTCTGGACCACTCATGTCTGTGCCCTTTTCCCATCCTGCAGAGATCCTGCAATTTTGCCCCACCCTCATCTCCGAAAAATACCTGTTGCGTCTGCTGAAGCACCGCGATGTCATTTGTGAGCTGAAATACGACGAGAACTACAAGGACTCCCCACACCATTACTTGTACCAGCGGAATAAGATGGCGGATTACTTCATCCTTATCTTGCAGGTACCAGGCCGTCTTCTCCCTTCTGCCCCCCCCCCAGAGTGGGCCTTTCCCACTAACACAGGAGCTCAGGAATTCCGAAAGTTGACGTCCTCATGTCATAGAAGAGCCAACTTTGCCTACCCCTGCACTAATGTAGTTAAATAAGTATTATTTACATATAAACAAAATATAAACAATCCAGAATAAGCACGAAGCAAATGCAGAATAATACGCACTGAGCAATTACAAGATTAGCACAAAGCAAAATACAATATAGATAAAAGCACAAAGCTTATACAAGCACGAAGCTTAAACACAACTCCCCCCCTCTCAGGCAAAAGTGAAAAGGAAGTGACCGAGCAAAATAATGAGCTTTTATAGCTTCAATGAGGAAGTGACGAAACAGCCTCGAATATTAACTCTTCAAGTACAAGTTAACCCTTTAAGTGCACATCAACTCTTTAAGTACACGTTTGGTACAAGTGTACAATATGCAGTTTACAATGGCAATCCCTAACAACCATGTACCCTGTACTAACACCCTGTCCCCCTGGAGGCTCTCTGGAAGCCCCAAATGCCCTTCAAGCGCCTCTGTGCCAGCCAAAAACCAGCTGCCCAGCACCCACATGCACATTGGAGCTGAGCTAGGGCAATGGCTCATGTGCCAGAAGATATGACTCTGTGTGCCACCTGTGTCACCCGTGCCATAGGTTCGCCATCCCTGTGCTATGACATCCCAGCAGGTGAAGCCCAGTTTAATTCTTCACCACCAAGACACAGAGTTTTCCAACTATAACCTTCTGTTCCAGGGGAAGGTAGAAGTGGAAGCATGCAAAGAAAACATGAAGTTTGAGAACGGACCCTTCTCCTACTATGGCTACATGGCTCTCGGGCCGTCTATCCCAGCAGGTAATGCCCCATTCTGACCTCTCTGCTCATCTCAGCTCATCTGTCTGCTTTTCCATTTATTTATTTGTTTGTTTGTTTGTTTTAAATATAACATAAAAAAGAAAAAAACATGCACAGAAACATACACATACAACATTTGTGAAATGAAAGTTTCCCCACTTTTTAGGTGTTTGATCAGATAATTTTGCTTCTTTCACATAGTATTAATTTTTCAATTTTTTTTAATTCGACGTGTTGCTTTGCGTACATTTTTATTTATTTCTTTGTTGCTCTTTTCTTTAGCAATCATAAAATTTTGCCCCTATTTTATAGTAATCTGATTCTTCTTTTCCCTCTAATCTTTTAGATAGCCTGTCCATCTCCGCACAGTCTAATATTTTTTTAATTATTATATTTTCTTCCCGTAGTTTGTCTATTTTCCATTGTTGGGCATATACTATCCTGGCAGCTGTTAGTATGTGTATAACTAAATATCTTACCTCTTTTTTTATTTTTTTTAATTAAAAATACCCAATAAATATAATTCTGGGGTTTTTTTTCAATTTCTTCATTTACTATTTCTTTTAACCAATTTGTTATTTTATTCCAGAAATTTTTTGCCTGTACACATGTGGTGTAGAACGTGCTTTTTTCTTTTTTCCACTTCCAGCATAATGGATAAGTTTTGGGGAGCATTTTTGATAGTCTTTCTGGTGATAGGTGCCACCTGTAAAACATTTTTAACTGGCTTTCCTTGAATTCAGTCGATTTTGTCATCCGCCAATTATTAGTCCATAATTTTTCCCAATTTTTTGTCTGCTTCTCCTAATGCAGATCTGGGATCCCACCACTCATGGGATTTAAGATGTTTTGTTGACTGATGAATGAGGCTAGTAAGTCTAATGCTATCAAGCGCCCTCTGCTGGTTTGAAGTTTTAATCCTCTGCCTTTAAAAAGGTGCCTGGGGAATAACTATCATAGAATCACAGCAGGGCTGGAAATATTGGAGGTCTTCTATCTAGTCTGACCTCCTATCTAAGAAAGGAGATCTTATTTCATCTTGGACAAATGGTTGTCTTTTCTGGAAAAGAGCTAGGCAAAGGCAGCATTCTCACAATCGTCTTGATGCTAGTGATTGAATTTTTATTAGGTATTTATTTATTTATTTATTTATTCATTCATTCATTCATTCATTTTGTCAAGTGCATATTGGTAGTATACAAAGATATAACAATGTTTATATACATGATACTAGTAAGAGATAAACATTAGGAATAGACATGTAGTAATACAGTGATACCTTGTCTTACAAACTTAATTGGTTCCGGGACGAGGTTCTTAAGGTGAAAAGTTTGTAAGACGAAACAATGTTTTCCAATGGAATCAATGGAAAAGTGATTAATGCGTGCAAGCCCAAAATTCACCCCTTTTGCCAGTCGAAGCGCCCATTTTTGCGCTGCTGGGATTCCCCTGAGGCTCTCCTCCATGGGAAACCCCACCTCCGGACTTCCATTGCCAGCGAAGCACCTGTTTTTGCGCTGCTGGGATTCCCCTGCTGGGATTTCCCTGCAGCATCACAAAAACACAGAAGTCCGGAGGTGGGGTTTCCCATAGAGGGGAGCCTCAGGAGAATCCCAGCAGCACAAAAACGGGCGCTTTGCTGGCAACGGATGTCTGGAGGCGGGGCATCCCAGAGGTGGCGGTGGGTTTGTAAGGTGAAAATAGTTTGTAAGAAGAGGCAAAGAAATCTTAAACCCCAGGTTTGTATCTTGAAAAGTTTGTATGACGAGGCGTTTGTAAGACGAGGTATCACTGTATATGTAAAGAAAAGGGTAGAAGAAAAGATATAAAAATAGAGGAGAAGATATATGAAAGGAAGAAAAGTTATATGAGATAAAGGAGAGACAATTGGACAGGGGATGAAAGGCCCACTGGTGCACATATGTACGCCCCTTACTGACCTCTTAGGAACCTGGAGAGGTCAATGTGTATCAATGTGTATCCTATTTAAGTCCTTGTGAACGGATTACCAAATCTGCATTTCTAAAAGCTGGCCTCCTCAGTTTCTGTTCAAGATTTTTCTCATTTAGGGGAAATATTCTATCTTGCCTTTTTTAATATTTCCCCAAACATTTCATTCTTCTATAAGGGAGGGAGGGGGCTTCCTACAGTATTATCATCAAAAGATGCAGGTTGGATGTGTATAGCATGTGAAAGCCCTCCAAAATTAACCAGATGAACGTTAAACAATTGTCAATTTGAACCAATTAGTGTGGTTGCCCATCTTGTAAAAACAGCCGTGGGCTTAAAAGTCAATCTGTTGTGCAAATGCAGCCTCTGGTTTGTAACTGAGTTTTAACAACCATAGTAAAAACCGGACAGTTGCTTGTTTCAGAATAAAATAAAATAGAATAGAATTTTATTGGCCAAGGGTGATTGGACACACAAGGAATTTGTCTTGGTGCATGTTCTGCCGGCGTGTTTCAACCGCCCGTAATTACAGGGTAATTAGTCCAGGAAGACACACACCACACGATAAAAGGAAAACCCAAAAGTTTTTATAAACAGAAAAACAGAAACAGCTCCCTGTCAAAGGGATTTTCTGGTACACACAAGACACAGGTGAAATGCAATCCAATTGCTCACCCAATAACTGGGAAATTGAGTCCAATTCTAAAGTCCAGAGAGTCCACACACACAATCCTGAACAACAAAAACCCACAATCTTGACGAAACAATGAATCAGATAAACTGCCATGAGGCTAAAACACCAGGCTGCACTTTTATCTGTAGCACTAATTACAGCAGCCCCATCCAACCACAGGTGGCCTTATTTTCTCTTGTAATAATCCTTCAGTTGTTGTCTCCTATGCATCACTCTACGCATGCGTGGATGTGTCATTAATACTTGTTCAGAATCCAGGGATGATACAGATGATTGATCTCCTCCTGTGCTGTCTGCCCAACTCCCCTCTTCCCTGTCACTCATGCTTCCTTGGTCAGAGGAGACAGATTCTACTGGAAGCAAAACAGGCTTTGCGGCATGTGGATGTCTCCTACACCTCCACCTCCACATTGCTTGGGGCAGGAGCATATGCTCTCAGTGCACATAAAAGAAAGGATTATTTGGTCTAGAATCATAAGACACAAAATAGTAGCCTGGCTACAAACAGAAATCAAATAATATTAGGAACCAGACAATATAAATTGTAAGGATACAAGTAACAAAGTTACAGTAATTTCTGGGAGGAGATAGGTGATGGGAACAATGAGAAGATTTACAGTAGTCCAGACTTAGGAAATAGTTTGACAGCATTGAGGGAATTATTTGTTTAGCAGAGTGATGGCATTCTGGAAAAATTGTTTTTGTGTCTAGCTGTCCTGGTGTGCAGCGCTCTATATCATCATTAGATGATTAGATTATCTACAGTTGACCTATCCAGATTCTTAAGAGGTCAGTAAGGGGCGAGTGCAAGTGCACTAGAGTGCCTTCCGTCCTCTGTCCTATTGCTCTCCTATATCTCCTATACCTTTCCTCTATTCCTATATCTCTTCTTCTGTTCTTTCATTGGTATGTTCTATTACTATATCTTCTTTTCTATTCTTTCATAGATATATTTTGTTATGAGTAGCTCCTCTATAACCTTCATCATGTATTTTACTATGTGTATATAGATATATACCCACTAAAACCCTCATTGTGTATTGGACAAAATAAATGAATGAATGAATGAATGAATGAATAAATGAATAAATAAATAAATAAAACAATTAATGCCTTCTTGTCTACAATGTCTAGGGATTGATGCCATCTCTGCGGCTCGGTTGAACAGTATCAGCCGGAAGAGCATTGAAAAGATGGGATCTGCCTTCATCAGTAGCATCAGCGCCAACCAGGTTCTTCCCAGCACCAGCCTACAATATATGGCTGACTTCACAGTCAAGGCCCTCAGTGACCTTCTGTATATCAAGGTGAGCCAGTTCTGGGAGACTCTGAAATCTATTTATTGTGGTCGGCTCAAGTTGACATCAAGTTGGCCACCTTTAAGCCGGTCACGTGACCTTTAAGCCACCCCTGGTCACATGGCCAGTGAGCCACACCCACAAAATAACCCACGCCCTCAGTGTGGTAGTAAACAGCCATTCATTGGGCTGGTTCCTCCACAAAATGGCATGGAGAAACCTCTAGAGCACCTTCCCCTAAATAATAATAATATTATTATTATTATTATTATTATTATTATTATTATTATTATTATTATTATTATTATTATTTTATTATTTATGAGACTTACATGCCGCCCCTCTCTGAGGACCCGGAGCGGCTCACAACATGCAATACAAAACTATGTATACAAATCTAATATTTAAAACAGTACGCTAAAATCCCATTGTGTTAAAAACAGTCAGTCTACTCAATCACATCCACACATAATATTTAATGGACAGAGAAGAAGGGGGCATGATCTAGCTGCCCCATGCCTGGTGACATAGATGGGTCTTAAGGGTATTGCAAAAGGCGAGGAAGGTGGAGGCAGTGCAAATCTCCGGGGGGAGCTGATTCCAGAGGGCTGGGGCTGCCACAGAGAAGGCTCTTCCCCTAGGCCCCGCCAGACGACATTGTCTGGTCAACGGGACCTGGAGAAGACCAACTCTGTGGGACCTTATCGGGTGCTGGGATTTATGCGGCAGAAGGCGGTCCTGTAAGTACAGTGGTACCTCAAGATACGAACCCCTCGTCTTACGAACAACTCGTGATACGAACCCGGGGTTCAGAAAAATTTTGCCTCTTCTTACGAACTTTTTTCGAGTTACGAACCGGCGTTCGGAGACTGCTGGGAAGCCGCGCGGCTGTTTTAAAAGGTGACAGCTGGGCGGCGGGGCTTCCCAGAAGCCTCCCGAACGCTGGTTCGTAACTCGAACAAAGTTCGTAAGAAGAGGCAAAATTTTTCTGAACCCCGGGTTCGGTTCGGGGGGGTGCTGGGAAGCCCCCCAGGCCGGCTGTCACCTTTTAAAACAGCCGCGCGGCTTCCCAGCAGTCGCCGAAAGCTGTTTTTTTGCGGGTTTTTTTGGTTGCACGGATTAATTGACTTTACATTGTTTCCTATGGGAAACAATGTTTCGTCTTACGAACCTTTCGTCATACGAACCTCCTCCTTGCACCAATTAAGTTCGTATCATGAGGTATGACTGTAATCTGGTCCGATGCCATGTAGGGCTTTATAGGTCATCACCAACACTTTGAATTGTGTCTGGAAACCAATCGGTACCCAATGTTTGCCGCGGAGTGTTGGAGAAACATGGGTGTATCTGGGAAGACCCATGATAGCTTGCGTGGCTGCATTCTGCAAGATTTGAAGTTTCTGAACACTCTTCAAAGGTAGCCCCATGTAGAGAGCGTTGCAGTAGTCGAACCTCGAAGTGATAAGGACATGAGCGACTGTGAGCAAGGACTCCCTGTCCAAATAGGGCCGCAACTGGTGCACCAGGCGAATGCCCCCTCGCCACAGCTGAAAGATGATGTTCTAAGGTCAGCTGTGGATCAAGGAGGACGCCCAAGTTGCGGACCCTCTACGAGGGGGTCAATAATTCCCCCCCCCAGGGTAATGGATAGACAGATGGGATTGTCCCTGGGAGACAAAACCCACAGCCACTCCGTCTTGTCAGGGTAGAGTTTGAGCCTGTTGGCACCCATCCAGACCCTGACAGCCTCCAGGCACCAGCACATCACTTCCACTGCTTCGCCGAGTGGACACAGGGTGGAGATGTACAGCTGGGTCTCATCCGCTTACTGATGGCACCTCACCCCATGTCCTTGGATGATCTCACCCAGCGGTTTCATGTAGATATTAAATAGAAGGGGGGAGAGGAGGACCGACCCCTGAGGAACTCCACAATTAGAAACCTAGAGGTCGACCTCTGACCCCCCACTAACACCAACTGTGACTGACCGGAAAGGTAGGAAGAGAACCACCGTTATCCCATGCCTTTGGTTCCCCAGTGGTAAGTTACTAAATGTTGTGATTCAGCCTGAGGCTCCTCAGGGACTGGCTGGAGCTCTGCCGGATCCATGCCCAGAGGAGGAGGACAGTGAACAGGAGGGGGAGGACCAGGCAGACGGGGGAGAGGAACGTCAGGAAGAGGAGGAGGGAGAGCAGCCTGAGACCCCCGGGGGGGGGGGGGCGTCTCCCCAGCTAGTAGCCTGGATTCATTGGATGAAGATGCACAGGCTATAATAGACATGAGGCAGAGACGTGCAGCTCAAAGAAGGGGCCAATTAGAAAGGTATTTCCATCCCTGAATTGGCAACAGCTGGGTTTGGGTGTGGTTCTCCTCAGCAGGGTTGAAAAGGCAGGCCTGCCCTTACAGTCTTGTGGAGAGTTATCAACTGGGAGTCCTGGGACCTTGCTTCGATTCTTGGTGTTTCTGATCTTGGCTTGTGGCCTAGAAGTCTGGAAGACTTGGGGGAGGCGTGGGTTTTATTATCTCCAGCGTTGTTTTTGCCAGCAAGAATCCTGTTTTATTGCCTGGCCTTCGTGAAACCTCTGTGAAGCTTCATCGTGTTCCTGTCTGTAAGAACAGTTTTTGTTACCTGTGTTTGCTTTGAATAATATAAACTGCCTTTGCTTTTTACCAGTGTGTCTGGCTACTGTTTTTGGTTGGTGTTGGCGTCTGGGGGGACCCAGACAGAACACTAAATAGTTGCTTTCTCTTCCTTATCCAGATCACACAGGACCAATACCAGAACTGTTTATTGACCTCCTTCATAGACAGCAACATCTCTGGAGAAGCTCCTATCAGTACACCCGACCTCTTGTACCCGCTCCCAGAGGAGTCCAAAGAAGAGACCTCTGAATTAGAATAAGGGGTGGGGTGGGGGTCGCACACCCATCAAACAAACCATAAAGACCTGATTCCAGAAAGCCTCCTGCTCAAACCCCAACATTTGCCTTCCGGTTGTCATCTGAAGTCCCTGATCTCACAAGATAATCCATATATCATCTTCAGGGTGACAAACTGCACATTTGGGAAGGGAGGAAGCTCTTGTCTACTTACGTTGTCCCCTTGACCCAACAGCTACAGCTTTCTTCATTTTTGGTTGGTTTAGGGACTGCCACTAATACAAAGCTGTTTTATTTTCTATATAAGCAATGGGTGAGGAGGAAGGTTGTCACGGATTCTGTGGCTCAAAAGAGAAAGGGTCTCACTTATTGGCAGCGAAATTTGCCTGCCCGCACGTCTTACTGAATTAACAAAACAAAGCATTCTTATTAATAAAACAAACTCCGGCGTGCGTTGAGCCTCGGGGATTTTTTGCACAAGCTCTGTTCAAATGACTACAGCTTGGCAGCCCTGCCTTCCTTGCAGATTGTAGAATATATATATATATATTTTAGAGGCTTGATTCTGCTCAAAAGGAGCACTGTAGAAGATTTTGTAAGATAATCCTGCAGCAAAAGCACGCTCATTTCTATGAGACAGAAAAACGCACAGGGGATTAAACCCAGAGAAGTAGACGACACCGCCTGTTTTTAAAAAGCTACCGGTTTAACAAGTGGATTGTAATGATTTTCGTCCGCTCCTCTGTTCTGCTGTACTTTTTTTTGTCTCACGAATCGATAGAGAGGTGTGATTTTTCTTTTTAAACGTGGACTTTCCTTACGTATGAAATTATGCTACTTTCTCACATGTAAAACGGGGTTTCTACTTTTGAGTTGATAATAAAATGCGCATTTATTTCTACCTTTTCTTGTCCTTCGGATGTGTTCTGTCGGTATTTGATGACCCAAAAAAAGACATCCAGAGTATGGTTTAAAAAATTAAAGATGATATTTATTTATTTATTATTTATTTATTTAATTGGATATGATGCAGGGGTGAGTTCTAACTTGCCTCACTGTCGGTTTGCTTCCTCCCATGATGCATAGCTGCGCCTCGCCAGGTTCTGGAGGTTTTTTTCAAGCCTCCGGAAAGCCGAAAACTGCTCCCCCAACCTCTGGAACCTAGAAACAGGCATGTTTCTGGACTTTTGGAACTTCTCAAGTCTCTGGGAGGGCAAAAACTGCTCCCCCTGGCCAACAGAGGGCGTCTGGAACCTGTTGTGGTTCAGCCTGAGGCTGCTCAGGGACCGGCTGTGTCTCTGCTGGCTCCATGCCCGGAGGAGGATGACAGCGAAGAGGAGGGGGCTGAGCAGTCGGACGGGGGAGGGGAAAGTCAGGAATGGGACGAAGGAGAACAGCATGAGAGCCCGGGGGGGGGGGGCTCTCCCCAGCCAGTAGCTTGGAGTCATTAGGTGATGAAGCACAAGCCATCATTGACATGCGACAGAGACGTTCAGATCAAAGAAAGGAGCAATTAAAGAAGTATTATCAGCACTGAATTAGGAACAGCTGGGCTTGAGTGTGGTCCTCCTTAGCAGGGTTTAAAAGGCAGGCAAGCCCTTGAAGCCATGTGGAGTGTTATCAGTTGGAGTTACGGTGTCCTGCTTTGTTCTCGGCGTCTCTGTTCCTGGCTTGTGGCCCAGCAGTTTGGAAGACCCGTGGGAGGTGTAGGTCTGCTATCTACAGCCTCGTCTTGGCAGCACGAATCTTGTATTGCTGCATGGAATTTTGCCTTCGTGGATATATTTGAAGATACAGCATTTTCCTGTTTGTAAGGACATTTTCTGTTACCTGTGTTTTTCTTGAATTTTATAAACTGCCTTTGCCTTTTACCGGTGTGTCTGGCTTCTCCTTTTGGGTTGGTCTTGGCTTCCGGAGTGACCCAGACAGAACAGAGCCCAGAAACAGGACTGTTTCCAGACTTCTGAAACTTCCGGGAGGCTTATTTTTTGCCCTCTGAGACGCTCCACAAAGCCCAGGGGTGGGCAGCAGGCAGGACGGGGTGGGGCGCAGTTCCACCAGTGGAAATGAAGATGCGTGCACAGCTCCAGCTGATCGGTGGCTGTCACTTCCTGGATTACTGGTCTCGGCTCAGCTCTTCTTTTTTCCCCTGCTGCTGCTACTGCGTCTGCGCTCCTTGCTTTTTTCCTCTTTCCTCCTTCCTGGCCTCAGACAAGCTTCCCTCTCTCCTGCCTGGCTCCCTCCAGCCTCCCGCGCCCACCTCTCACCTGAGGTGCAAGAACAAGGCATGGGTGGAAGTGGTGCTGGCAGCATTTATACTTCTGGCAGCACCCGTTCACCTAGCAACCCACCCTGAGCTGAAGGGGGCAACCCAGGAAGGAGAGTGCGGGAAACACAAAGCAAATTGTCACCCCAGCGAGCGACACTGGTGAGGTTGTAAGTCGAGGACTTAATAGTTCACTTGAACAATGATGATTGTTCAAGCCACTCCCATCTGATCACGTGGCCGGCAAGCCACTCCTACCCAGTCACATGGCCATTAAGCCACACCCACAAAATAAGCCACACCCAAAGTGTGGCAGTAAAAAATTTGGCTGTCCATTGCTGACAAAGCCCCTGCATTTACCTGGACTGGGCCACATGGAGACTCCTGGAGCCCGGGATGATATTTGGGTGTTTGCCGAACCCCGTCGATCCTTCCGGTTCACCCGAACACCGACAAACTCCCAGGAGCCCTACATTAAAACAGACTTCCACAGCCTTGCCAATGTTAAGGCTTAGGTTTAGGTTTAGGTTTATTGGATTTATATGCCGCCCCTCTCCGCAAACTCGGGGCGGCTCACAACAATAATAATAATTTTTAAAAAAACAGTACAGTACATAATACCAAATCCAATGCTCACCCATCTAGTTGCAATTTAAATTAATAATCTCATAAAAACAGTATATATAAAAAACAGGCACACAGTCAATCAATCAACAAAACAACATGGGCAAGGGGGAGATGTTTCAGTTCCCCCATGCCTGACGGCAAAGGTGGGTCTTAAGGAGTTTACGAAAGGCAGGGAGGGTGGGGGCAATCCTAATCTCAGGGGGGAGCTGGTTCCAGAGGGTCGGGCCCCCCACAGAGAAGGCTCTTCCCCTGGGTCCCGCCAGACGACATTTTGTCGACGGGACCCGGAGAAGGCCAACTCTGTGGGACCTAACCGGTCGCTGGGATTCGTGCGGCAGGAGGCGGTCCTGAAGATATTCTGGTCCGGTGCCATGAAGGGCTTTATAGGTCATAACCAACACTTTGAATTGTGACCGGAAACTGATCGGCAGCCAATGCAGACTGTGGAGTGTTGGAGTGATATGGGCATACTTGGAGAAGCCCATAATTGCTCTCGCAGCTGCATTCTGCACGATCTGAAGTTTCCGAACACTTTTCAAAGGTAGCCCCATGTAGAGAGCGTTACAGTAGTCGAACCTCGAGGTGATGAGGGCATGAGTGACTGTGAGCAATGACTCCCGGTCCAAATAGGGCTGCAACTGGTGCACCAGGCGAACCTGGGCAAACGCCCCCCTCGCCAAAGCTGAAAGGTGTTTTTCTAATGTGAGCTGTGGATCGAGGAGGACGCCCAAGTTGCGGACCCTCTCTGAGGGGGTCAATAATTCCCCCCCCAGGGTAATGGACGGACAGATAGAATTGTCCTTGGGAGGCAAAACCCACAGCCACTCCGTCTTGTCTGGGTTGAGTTTGAGTTTGTTGACACCCATCCAGGCCCCAACAGCCTCCAGGCACCGGCACATCACTTCCACTGCTTCGTTGGACTTCCACTCCAAGAATTCCCCAGCTAGCCAAATCTTTTCAGGTCACTGGTTCTCTTTGTTCTTGCATTCTGAATTGAATTATCCACATGAATATTTTACTAATCCCGTGGTAGTTCTTTGCACGGCTTGTCTAACTCAGTTTAAAAAAAACCCCAAACAAACCCCAAAACGAAACCTAGGGGATTTTAAGACTTACTACTTGTTCTGGTATCTAGGACAAGTGAAATTAGTAAGAGCAAGTGTCTGAGCAAAAGGTCTCTTTATAACTTCAGTGCTTCTGCGGTGACCTTCTTATTTATTTATTATTATTTCAATTTCTAGGCTGCTTTTCTCCAAAGACTCAGGGCAGCTTACGACATAAAGATAAATCCAAAAACATAGCATGGTAGATATCAAAGTTAAAACGGACCAATTAAAAATCTAAAATATATATTGATATAAATAATTACAATTATATACCGACGTCAAGGAAACGGATATTAGTGATAAGTAATTAACAATGTTGGATATTGTATTGTTTTGTTGTTTTTTGTTTAGGTTCTTCCCCATTCTCCTTATTTATTATTTTCTTTTTTTCCCTTTTGCTGTACGAATTTATCTTATTGTTTTTTATTTCTAGGTATGGATGTAAAAGTTTTGAAAATTCCAAATAAAAATATTTTTTTAAAAAAAATCTAAAATCTACTACACATACTAAAATAGTAACCCTAGAAACCCTTGTCCAAGAACATAGAAACATAGAAGATTGACGGCAGAAAAAGACCTCCTGGTCCATCTAGTCTGCTCTTATACTATTTCTTGTATTTTATCTTACAATGGATCTATGTTTATCCCAGGCATGTTCAAATTCAGTGACTGTGGATTTATCAACCACGTCTGCTGGACGTTTGTTCCAAGCATCTACTACTCTTTCAGTCAAATAATATTTTCTCACATTCTCACATCTTTCCCCCAACTAACTTCAGATTGTGTCCCCTTGTTCTTCCTATTAAAAACACTTCCCTCCTGAACCTTATTTAACCCTTTAATATATTTAAATATTTCAATCATGTCCCCTTTCCCTTCTGTCCTCCAGACTATACAGATTGAGTTCATTAAGTCTTTCCTGATACGTTTTATGCTTAAGACCTTCCACCATTTTTGTAGCCCGTCTTTGGACCTGTTCAATTTTATCCATATCTTTTTGTAGGTGAGGTCTCCAGAACTGAACACAGTATTCCAAATGGGGTCTCACCAGCGCTCTATACAGCAGGATCACAATCTCCCATTAATCACCATTAATCACATTCATACACATCGCAGTCATAACATGGGCTTTTTAAATTTTTTATTTATTTATTAGATTTGTATGCCACCCCTCTCCGTAGACGAAAATGTTCAGCAGCCCTAAGCCTGCCGGCAAAGGTGTGCCTTCAACAACTTCCGAAAGACCAGGAGGGTGGGGGGCAGTGCAAATCTCCAGGGGCAGTTGGTTCCATAGGGCTGGAGCCACCACAGAGAAGGCTCTGCCCCTAGGGGCTAGCCAGCTGGCATTGTTTAGTTGACGGGACCTGGAGAAGGCCAACTCTGTGAGCCCTGACCGGTCGCCGGGATAGGTGAGGCAAGAGATGGTCCCGTAGGTAATCTGGTCCTAAGCTATGTTATGTCCAACCGGTTTCAAATCATCTTGCTCTACTCATGCGATTACGTACTGTTCAGATGGATCGGTCTCACAGAAGTGAGCTTGGGCGAAGCACACGCCCTGCACAGCCACATGAAAAATAAACCAACAAAACCTTTTGCGTCAATCCTAAGGAAAACATACTTGCCATCAGGGAAGAGGAAGGCGGTTAGGCAGCGCTCTGCTTTGCCGAGATGGCTTTGAAGGGTTGCCAGTGACCCTTAGGGCACAGCGGGTAAGACAAGATTCTGTTTTCTCAGCTTGAAGAGGCATGTTTTTCAAAGTCTGAACAAAGAGGCTGCTGGTTCAATGTATTCTGGTTGAAGATAAGAGGTCTGGGTTTGGAAGATTCTCTGGTAAAAGATCCATGGGGCCTCTGTCTTCATTCCGGAGGGCAACAACGGGGATGGGTTTAGCTGTAATCATGAAAAGCGCTTTGGTCGCGCTGATGGATGATCTCTGGCGAGCCCGGGATAGGAGACATTCCTCTCTCCTGGTGCTCCTTGACTCAAACTCAACCCAGAGAAGACGGAGTGGCTATGGGTCTTGCCTCCCAAGGACAATTCCATCTGTCCGTCCATTACCCTGGGGGGGGGGGGAACTACTGACCCCCTCAGAGAGGGTCCGCAACTTGGGCATCCTCCTCGATCCACAGCTGACATTGGAACATCATCTTTCGGCTGTGGCGAGGGGGGCGTTTGCCCAGGTTCGCCTGGTGCACCAGTTGTGGCCCTATTTGGACAGAGAGTCACTGCTCACAGTCACTCATGCCCTCATCTCCTCGAGGTTCGATTACTGCAATGCTCTCTACATGGGGCTACCTTTGAAAAGTGTTCGGAAACTTCAGATTGTGCAGAACGCGGCCGCGAGAGCCATCGTGGGGCTTCCAAGATTCGCCCACGTTTCTACAACACTCCGTGGCTTGCATTGGCTGCGGATCAGTTTCCGGTCACAATTCAAAGTGTTGATTATGACCTTTAAAGCCCTACATGGCATTGGACCAGAGTACCTCCGGAACCGCCTGCTACCGCATGAATCCCAGCGGCTGATAAGGTCCTACAGAGTTGGCCTTCTCCCAGTCCCGTCGACTAAACAAGGTTGTTTGGCGGGCCCCAGGGGAAGAGCCTTCTCTGTGGCGGCCCCAGCCCTCTGGAATCAACTCCACCCAGAGATTAGAACTGCCCCCACCCTCCCTGTCTTTCGTAAACTACTCAAAACTCACTTATACCACCAGGCCTGGGGGAGTTAAGACACCTTTTCCCCAGGCTCTTTTATACTTTGTTTTATGTTTGGTATGAATGTGCTGGTTGGTTTTTTAAATATGATAGGGTTTTATATGTTTTTTAATATTAGATTTGTTCTACTAGGAATCTCCTGGGAGGAAACAGGGCCAGAAAAGGCGGGGAGAAGCCTCCGTGGGGCTTCTCTAGGAATCTCCTGGGAGGAAACAGGCCCGGAAAAGGTGGGGAGAAGCCTCCGTGGGGCCTCTCTAGGAATCTCCTGGGAGGAAACAGGGCCAGAAAAGGCAGGGAGAAGCCTCCGTGGGGTCTCTCTCGGAATCTCCTGGGAGGAAACAGGGCCAGAAAAGGCAGGGAGAAGCCTCCGTGGGGTCTCTCTCGGAATCTCCTGGGAGGAAACAGGGCCGGAAAAGGCAGGGAGAAGTCTCCGTGGGGCCTCTCTAGGAATCTCCTGGGAGGAAACAGGGCAAGGAAAAGGCAGGGGGAAGCCTCCGTGGGGCCTCTCTAGGACTCTCCTGGGAGGAAACAGGGCCAGAAAAGGTAGGGAGAAGCCTCCATGGGGCCTCTCTAGGAATCTCCTGGGAGGAAACAGGGCCTCCACCCTGTTTCCCCAATTGCAAACATTATTTGCTTTTACATTGATTCCTATGGGAAAAAATGCTTCTTCTTACAAACTTTTCTACTTAAGAACCTGGTCACGGAACGAATTAAGTTTGTAAGTAGAGGGACCACTGTGTTGTATATTGTTTTTTGATATGTTGCAAGCCACCCTGAGTCCTCGCAGAGGGGCAGCATATAAATCCAATTAATAAATAATAAAGAAATAATAAAGTAAAAATTCAGTGAATAAATGGATGGATTACATTTGTTTACTTCTGCTGCTTTTAAATGAATATTATCATTCTACCCACCTTATCAAAAGTTACATCGAAGTGTCTCAGCCATTGTTCTGCTCCACCCAACGGCTGTGAACTCAGCAGTTGGCTTACACCAAATTCTGCCTTGGCAGTTGGCATCGTGACGTATAACATAGTTGGGCAAAGTTGAGTTGAGTAGCTACACCTAACAAGTGGGAGGGAAATGTACTATAATACAAAACGAGCAGGGCCTTGCCCCATTTATAGACACGGCTGGTACTTCCAGGATTTTTATTTCCCCGTAGGTATTTGACGGATTTTTGGTTAAAACAAACAAACAAACACCACAATCTTTTTTAAAAAACAACCACATTCGATTTTGTGAAGGGATTTCCCTGCAGTTTTCAAGAAAGAGCTCCAACAATTACAGGGCTGCTGAGCGAGTAGGTGGGTGGGTGGCTTTATTTAATAAAACAGAACAAAGAGAAAAATAATCCAGAAAAGGAATGAAAAGAAAGCAATACAACAATAGCACAAATTACAGACAGTCCTTGGGATATGATGGGTTTTTTATTTATTTATTTATTTATTTATTTATTTATTTATTTATTTATTTATTTATTTATTTATTTATTTATTTATTTATTTATTTATTTATCAGATTTGTATGCCGCCCCTCTCCGCAGACTCGGGGCGGCTCACAGCAATAATAATACAATGTAAACAAATCTAATATTTAAGTTAATTTAAAACCCCAATTTAGAAACCAATCATACATACTAGCATACCATGCATAAATTTTATAAGCCTAGGGGGAGGGAACATGTCAATTCCCCCATGCCTGACGACAGAGGTGGGTTTTAAGGAGCTTACGAAAGGCTAGTAGGGTGGGGGCAACTCTGATATCTGGGGGGAGTTGGTTCCAAAGGGTCGGGGCCGCCACAGAGAAGGCTCTTCACCTGGGTCCCGCCAAACGACATTGTTTAGTTGACGGGACCCGGAGAAGGCCAACTCTGTAGGATCTAACTGGTCGCTGGGATTTGTGCGGCAGAAGGCGGTCCCGGAGATATTCTGGTCCGATGCCATGAAGGGCTTTATAGGTCATAGCCAACACTTTGAATTGTGACCGGAAACTGATCGGCAACCAATGCAGACTGTGGAGTGTTGGAGTAACATGGGCGTATTTAGGAAAGCCCATGATAGCTCTTGCAGCTGCATTCTGCACGATCTGAAATTTCCGAACACTTTTCAAAGGTAGCCCCATGTAGAGAGCATTACAGTAGTCGAGCCTCGACTAAAGAACCTTCGAAGACTGCAGTTAGTCTAAAACGCGGCCACACGAGCGGTTGTGGGCCTACCGAGTTATACCCATGTGTCACCATCACTCCATGAGCTGCATTGGCTACCAATTGGTCTCCGAAAACAATTCAAAGTTGTTCTGCCGGCGTGTCCCAACCACCCGTAATTACAGGGTAATTAGTCCAGAAAGACACACACCACACGATAGAAGGAAAACCAAAAGTCTTTATCAACAGAAAAGCAGAAAAAACTCCCTTTTTAAATGTCAAAGGGATTTTCTGGTACACACAAGGCACAGGTTAAATGCTATCCAATTTCTCACCCAGTAACTGGGAAATTGAGTCCAAATTCCAAAGTCCAGAAAGTCCACACACAGTCTTGAACATGGAAACAGCAAAACCACGATCTTGATTTGATTTGATTTGATTTATTGGATTTGTATGCCGCCCCTCTCCGTAGACTCGGGGCGGCTAACCACAGTAATAAAAACAGCATATAACAATCCATTTGCGGTGTCTTATTCTTATTCTTATTCTTATTCTTATTCTTATTCTTATTCTTATTATTCAACAACAACAAACAACAATAATAATATATTATAAGTGGTACTTTGCATGCTGGCTGCAGTGCCAAAGGGATCTCAGCGGACATTTGAAAACCATCAGAATTGACACAATCTCCATCTGTCAATTGCAAAAGGCCGCTTTACTGGGATCGGCAAACATAATTCGCCACTACATCACACAGTCCTAGGTGCTTGGGAAGCGCCCGACTGGTGATGAAATACGAAATCCAGCCTAGTGATCTCGTTTCCTGTGTTGTATTGGCAATAATAACAATAAAAGCAACAACAACAACAATAGAATGACTACAGTTCATTTAGACATTATTTATTTATTATTTATTTATTTATTTATTTTTATTATTATTTTATTTTATTTTATTTTATTTTATTTATTTGTCAAACAATTATAGGGTGATAATTTGTACATATTAAACATTAAATAAGTAATGATAAAAAGTAGACAATAGGACAGGGACATAGGCACAATGGTGCGCTTATGCACATGGTGACTGAGATCTGAAATCTAAAAATCTGGAGGATATTAAGCCGTCCTAAACTCTAGAAAAGGCAACAAATAGACTTCTGTTTTGTTCCAATGCATCCTGCATTGTCTGAGGATGCTCTCGTCCACGAGAGGGTGCCATTGCCTTCCTTGACAGACAGCTGGTGACCTCAGGAATCATTTTGGTATTTGATATTTTTTTTTAATTGAATTAAAGGCGAATCCTACCCTCCTTCCCAACAACCCACTCATATTTTAATTTATTCATTATACTGCTCAGTTGTGGCCTGCCTATCCATTCTTAACTGCTTATCTAAAGTGGACCAGGCAGGTTTAGGATAGATCAGTGATGGCAAACCTATGGCACGGGTGCCACAGGTGGCACGTGGAGTCATATCTGCTGGCACATGAGCCGTTGCCCTAGCTCAGCTGCGACGTGTATGTGTGTGCCACCCAGCTGATTTTTGGCTCACACAGAGGCTCTGGGAGGGGGTTTTTGGCTTCCGGAGAGCCACTGCGGGGATGGGGAAGGGCGTTTTTACCCTCCCCAAGCTTCAGGGAAGCCTTTGGAGCCTGGGGAGGGTGAAACATGAGCCTACTGGGCCCACCAGAAGTTGGGAAACAGGCCATTTCCAGCCTGCAGAGGGCCTCTGGGGAGGGCACTGGAAGCTGTTTTATCCCCCCCCAGGCATTGAATTATGGGTGTGGGCACTTGTGCCTGTGGGATAGCACACATGCACATTCATTCGGCACCCAAGGGAAAAAAGGCTCGGCATCACTGGGACAGATTGTTTCAGAATGATTCCTTTAACACATATCCGAGATCAGAGATGGATTCCTACCGGTGCGCCCCGGATGGCTGTCCCATCAGGGCACCGCAATTTGCATGTGACGGCTCCGGTGCGCTGTCTTCACCAGATCATTGTGCGGTGCACCTGTTTTTTTTAATTTGTTGCTTTATTTTGCTTCCTGCACATGCGTGGAAGCAAAATAATAATAATAATAATAATAATAATAATAATAATAATAAGTATGGATCATCGACATCGCAATCCCAGGGGACAGCGGAATTGAGGAGAAGCAGCTAGAGAAAATTTGTGTTGTTGCTGGTAATACAAATTCCATAAATGCACCTTCACTTTGCTTCTCCTTTTCGCTACTCTAACCCAGTGTTTCCCAACTTGAAGATATTTGGACTTCAACTCCCAGAATTCCCCAGCCAGCAAATCAGCAAATAAGTAAGTAAATAAGTAAATAAGTAAGTAAATAAGTAAATAAGTAAGTAAATAAGTAAATAAGTAAGTAAATAAGTAAATAAGTAAGTAAATAAGTAAATAAGTAAGTAAATAAGTAAATAAGCAAATAAGTAAATAAGCAACTAAGCAACTAAGCAAATAAGTAAGTAAATAAGTAAGTAAGTAAGTAAATAAGTAAATAAGTAAATAAGTAAATAAGCAAATAAGTAAATAAATAAATAAGTAAATAAGCAACTAAGCAAATAAGTAAATAAGTAAGTAAGTAAGTAAGTAAGTAAATAAGCAAATAAGTAAATAAGTAAATAAGCAAATAAGTAAATATAAATATAAATATAAATATACCTCAGCTCCTGCCAACCTAGCAGTTCAAAAGCATGCAAATGCGGGTAGAATATTCCAAATGTGGTGAGACCCCATTTGGAATAATACTGTGCTCAGTTCTGGAGACCTCACCTACAAAAAAATATGGACAGAATTGAACGGGTCCAAAGACGGGCTACAAGAATGGTGGAAGGTCTTAAGCATCAAACTTATCAGGAAAGACTGATTTCGTTCCGTGGCCAGGTTCTTAAGTAGAAAAGTTTGTAAGTAGAAGCAATTTTTCCCATAGGAATCAATGTAAAAGCAAATAATGTGTGCAAACCCACTAGGAAAGAAATAAAAGCTTGGAATTTGGGTGGGAGGAGGAGGAAGAAGAAGAGGAGGAGGAGGACAGTCACTGCCGAAGGAAGAAGGTGAGGGGAGGGGAATCAAAAAAATCCAAAACTTTAAGGCTTTAAAAAAAAAAGAGGGACTCTGAGACGGCAAGGAGGAGCACGCGCCTCCCATACACCCGGCGCGAGGCTGCCTCCCATACACTGCGCCAGAGAGAGAAACCCAGGGGGAATGGCAGGAAACTGGCTGGGCCTTCGTGCGGCCCTCAAATTTCCTGGGAAATTTTTCCGGGCTCGGGTTCTTAAGTAGAAAATGATTTTTAAGAAAAGGCAAAAAAATCTTGGACGCCCGGTTTTTATCTAGAAAAGTTCTTAAGTAGAGGCGTTCTTAAGTAGAGGTACCACTGTAATACAAATCGCCAGTAGGAATTGTCCAGAATTTCTAGCTTAGAAGAAACTATCTCTCCTTGGCTTTTTGAAACCACATTAATAAGCAAGTGGTCGCATAGCCGCTCATTGCTGCACATTACTTATTTCTCATACAGCTATCCTAATGAAGTGTCCTTTCCCTGCTCTTCACTAGACTTCAAGTTGGTGCACGAAACCTTCATGTTCCATGTGTTGGCATCCTCCCATGGAAACTATGTTCCCATCATCAGATTACATAAGGTGTGTTGAAACTGGATCCAAGATTTGATAGTTGATAGAGGTTGGCTGGAATCCCTCAATGTATTAATCAATAATAACTTCAGAAGAGAAGGATTTAGGGGTCGTGATTTCTGACAGTCTCAAAATGGGTGAATAGTGCAGTCGGTAGGGAAAGCAAGTAGAATGCTTGGCTGCATAGCTAGAGGTATAACAAGCAGGAAGAGGGAGATTGTGATCCCCTTACATAGAGCGCTGGTGAGACCACATTTGGAATACTGTGTTCAGTTCTGGAGACCTCACCTACAAAAAGATACTGACAAAATTGAACGGGTCCAAAGACGGGCTACAAAAATAGTGGAAGGTCTTAAGCATAAAACGTATCAGGAAAGACTTCATGAACTCAATCTGTATGGTCTGGAGGACAGAAGGAAAAGGGGGGAACATGATCGAAACATTTAAATATGTTAAAGGGTTAAATAAGGTTCAGGAGGGAAGTGTTTTTAATAGGAAAGTGAACACAAGAACAAGGGGACACAATCTGAAGTTAGTTGGGGGAAAGATCAAAAGCAATGTGAGAAAATATTATTTTACTGAAAGAGTAGTAAATCCTTGGAACAAACTTCCAGCAGACGTGGTTGGTAAATCCACAGGAACTGAATCATGCCTGGAATAAACATAGATCCATTGTAAGATAAAATACAGGAAATAGTAAAAGGGCAGACTACATGGACCATGAGGTCTTTTTCTGCCGTCAGTCTTCTATGTTTCTATGTGTTCAAGATTTTTTTTTACCTCTTCTTAAGAACAATTTTCTACTTAAGAACTCGAGCCCGGAAAAATTTCCCAGGAAATTTGAGAGTGGCACGAAGGCCCGTTTCATGCCATTCCCCGTTTAATCCTGTCCATCTCCGAGTCTGCGGAGAGGGGCGGCATACAAATCTAAATAATAAATAAATAAAATAAATAAATCTCGGGCTTTTCTGGGCTGCCAGAGGAGCCTTTTGGTGGCGCTTAAGGAGGCTTTGGCAGTCCAGAGCGAACGGAGCATTTCCCTTTCTCTGGGCGCTTGGAGAGGGAATAAACCACTTTGCTGTGGTGACTCCCTCACACTGCCTCCCATACACCCAGCGCGAGGTTGCCTCCCAGAGGGTCTGGGTGCAGAAAGGCAAAAGGGGGCGCTTCGCCCCGGCCAGATCAACTCGGCTTCAGCCAAACCAAGGAGTCACCACAGTGAAGGAAAGGTGTCAGCTACAAAGCGAGCGATTGAGCGACAGGAGAGGGTAGCCCTTCAGCATGGGAAGGAAGAGGAAGCAGGTAGCAGCTGCCTCCGCCACTTTTCAATCAAAGAAGCAGGAGGTTCCCCCCTCTCTCCCGCCTGGATTTCTCTCTCTGGCGCAGTGTATGGGAGGCAGGCTCGCGCCGGGTGTATGGGAGGTGCATGCTCCTCCTTATGTTTGTTTGTTTGTGTTTATTTAGATTTGTATGCCGCCCCTCTCCGCAGACTCGGGGCGGCTCACAACAGAATAACAAAAAACAATTACAGCAAATCTAAATTTCCACTAAAAACATTTTAAAAACCCCATTTTCTAAACACACATACATACACACATACCATTCATAAATTGTATATGCCCGGGGGAGATGTCTCAGTTCCCCCATGCCTGACCCACAGGTGGGTTTTTAAGCCTTGGAACATATTTTTATAATCCAACTAACCAGGCATTTACAGTGGGGTTGTTCCTCTGACCTTCCTGCCAATCAGCTTAAAGCTCTGTTGGGAGAATTGGCGCTAGACTTATGGTTGGGGTTCACCACAACATGAGGAACTGTATTAAGGGGTTGCAGCATTGGAAAGGTTGAGAGCCACTGATCTGTGGTATGTTGCTGAAGAATAGAGTAGAGTAGAGTAGAATAGAATAGAATAGAACAGAACAGAACAGAATAGAATTTTATTGGCCAAGTGTGATTAAACACACAAAGAATTTGTCTCAGTGCCTCTACCCTCAGTGTACATAAAACAAAAAGATAAGTTCCTCAAGAACAGCTCCAAGTGTTTATGTTCTTTGCTAGGTCAGCTGGGAACTGCAGTTCAGCAAGATCTGGGAGTTCAATTATTTCTGCCCAATTCCCTTTAATTCCTTCTTGCAAACCAGAGACAAGGAGCTGACCAACCCTGTTTTGCCTTTTGAGGAAACACCTAGAGAAACTGCCCACAGGCCTCGTCGCTTAAACTAAGATGATAGAACTGACCCAGCCCTACATTTTATGTTTGAAGTCAGTTCTCTGCGTCTAGATTAATCCCGGAAACCTTTTTACTGGGATGACAAATGAAATTGCAATACCAAATTGTAATTTTTGGCCTTTCTAATCTTAATCCTTTAAAGGATGCAAATATATGTTGTTTTAAAATAACGAGTGGCCACCTTTTTAGATTACATGCTTGGTGTCTACCAAGATGGTCTATCGCAGTGATGGCAAACCTATGGCACTGGTGCCACCCTCCAGAGGGTCTCGGGGGGGGGCTGTTTTCCCCCTCCCCGGGCATTGAATTATGGGTGTGGCAACTCACACATGCACAATAGTGTGCGTGCATGCTCTTTCGGCACCCAAGGAAAAAAAGGTTCACCATGACTGGTCTGTCGCTTGCCTTTTTGGTGATTCACTTATGGGGGACAATCTCACTGTTGGATGATTGATGGAATGTATTTATTTATTTTATTTATTCATTTGTCCAATACACAAATACATAGGAAGAAAAATAGACATGTGTTGATATATATAAGGGTGAAAGTGAACTTAGAGGAAAGGATATATGAAAGAAAGAAAATATATATGATAACTGAGAGAAAGGAAAGACAATTGGACAGGGGACGAAAGGCACACCAGTGCACTTATGTACGCCCCTTACTGGCCTCTTAGGAACCTGGAGAGGTCAATCGTGGAGAGTCTAAGGGAGAAGTGTTGGGGGTTAGGGGTTGACACAATTGAGTCCGGTAATGAGTTCCACGCTTCGATAACTCGATTGTTGAAATCATATTTTTTACAGTCAAGTTTGGAGCGGTTCGTATTAAGTTTGAATCTGTTGCGTGCTCTTGTGTTGTTGTGGTTGAACCTGAAGTAGTCATTGACCGGTAGGACGTTGCAGCATATGATCTTGTGGGCAATACTCAAATCGCGTTTTAGGCGCCATAGTTCTAGGCTTTCTAGGCCCAGGATTGTTTCTCTATTTTCGTAGGATATTCTGTTTCGAGTGGAGGAGTGTTCCTAGGACAAGATACAGATAATAGAATAGAATAGAATAGAATAGAATTTTTATTGGCCAAGTGTGATTGGACACACAAGGAATTTGTCTTGGTGCATATGCTCTCAGCGTACATAAAATAAAATATACATTTGTCAATATATGCTGCTAAAGCCTCAAAAGAGGAAGAAATTGCCAAATCTGTGAAGAAGGGAGATAAAACCTTTTTCAGATATATTAGTGATAGGAAGAAAAACTGCAGCATCACAAAGCTTAGTACTGGAGATAATACATACATTGATGGGAATAAGGAGGTCGCTGACCATTTGAACAGCTACTTCGGTTCAATTTTCTCAGAAGGCAGCTTACAATATAATACTATGGGTGGATATAGCATTGCTTCCAGCTGTAGGGATTCAGCTCCAGTGATCTCAGAGGCCAATGTCTTAGAAGAACTTGAACGATTAAAGATAAATAAGGCAATGGGTCCAGATGGCATCCACCCCAGAGTTCTTAAAGAACTCAGATATGTGATTGCTACCCAGGAACAGAAAACAAATGGGTAGATATAATAATTGTGTCATTAGATCAATATATTATAATACAGTGCTACCTCTACTTACGAACTTAATTTGTTCCGTGACCAGGTTCTTAAGTAGAAAAGTTTGTAAGAAGAAGCATTTTTTCCCCATAGGAATCAATGTAAAAGCAAATAATGTGTGCGATTGGGGAAACCACAAGGAGGGTGGAGGCCCCGTTTCCTCCCAGGAGATTCCTAGAGAGGCCCCATGGAGGCTTCTCCCTACCTTTTCTGGCCCTGTTTCCTCCCAGGAGAGTCCTAGAGAGGCCCCATGGAGGCTTCTCCCTACCTTTTCTGGTTCCGTTTCCTCCCAGGAGATTCCTAGAGAGGCCCCATGGAGGCTTCTCCCTACCTTTTCTGGTTCTGTTTCCTCCCAGGAGATTCCTAGAGAGGCCCCACGGAGGCTTCTCCCTACCTTTTCTGGTTCTGTTTCCTCCCAGGAGATTCCTAGAGAGGCCCCACGGAGGCTTCTCCCTGTCTTTTCTGGTTCCGTTTCCTCCCAGGAGATTCCTAGAGAGGCCCCACGGAGGCTTCTCCCTACCTTTTCTGGTTCTGTTTCCTCCCAGGAGATTCCTAGAGAGGCCCCACGGAGGCTTCTCCCTGTCTTTTCCAGTTACAGGTTTGTAAGTGGAAAATGGTCTTGAGAAGAGGCAAAAAAATCTTGAATACCCGGTTCTTATCTAGACAAGTTTGTAAGTAGAGGCGTTCGTAGGTAGAGGTACCACTGTAGTTATATTGTATAGGTGTATGAATTTATGTGTATGAACTTTGATGAGCTGATCTTCAACTGTAATAATGATAGGAACTAAATTTCTTAACACTATGTGTGTATGTTATGTTTTTGTTATAATAAAAAATATATAAAAAGTTAATCAACTAGAGCTTCAAATTGTTGTATTTTGAACGTATGCGATCACCGAACCGGTTGGTAAACCAGTTGCGGCTTTGAATCCAGCAAAGCTACTCTACATAGAACGGAAGGTGGCGAGTTTTTCTTGGTAAAAATACTTACAAGCAGAGGAAATTGAATATAGAAATACATAAATCTTAATTAATTTTAAAAGTTTTTTAAAAATGTTTCAACAGATTTTATTGTTTCATCTCCCACCAAATTAAAAGTTATTATTATTATTATTATTATTATTATTATTATTATTATTATTATTATTGCTTGAGCAGCTGTAGAAAGATACACTACACAACTAGACACAATAACAGTTTTTCCCCGAACGCCATCACTCTACTAAACAAATAATTCCCTCAACACTGTCAGACTTTCTACTAAATCTGCACTTCTATTCTACTAGTTTTTCTCATCATTCCTATCACCCATTTCCTCCCATGTTGACTGTATGACTGTAACTTGTTGCTTATATCCTAAGATTTTTATTAATATTGCTTCTTCATTGCTTATTTGACCCCTATGACAATCATTAAGTGTTGTACCATATGATCCTTGACAAATGTATATTTTATTTTATGTACGCTGAGAGCATATGCACCAAAGACAAATTCCTTGTGTGTCCAATCACACTTGGCCAATTTAAAAAAAAATTCTATTCTATTCTACTAAAGGGTAAAGAAAAAAGTGACATGGACAGAAACAGCAAGATCTTAGCAGGCTATGAAGGTAAACATAGTCCAAAGTTTATGTAACACATGGACGTATTATTAAGGTTCCACTTCTGTCATATTTAACTCTACAGCAGAAGTCAAAACCTTTGTGCTTTCTCAAGTCGCTAGCCTACACTGTAATGTCTCAGTAGGAGCACAGATTAAGTACAGTATACTTCAATAACATTTATTTTAAATAGAAAGCAGGGAATATAGCCTTTCTGTCAACATGGATGGTAAACAATATGAGGATTTCATTAACTTCATGCTGCACACAGCACAGAGTGAAAGCCAAGGAAAACAGTTATTGTTTGTGTATATTATGTGTGTCATCTTTAACCTTTAAGTAAGTGGACAATAAACGTTGACATGTACTCAATGTTCCAGCCAAAAAACCAATGCTCTTTTCCAATTCTCTGTATCTTCCTATCAGTGTAAGCACTGTAATAGCCACTACGTAGGATAAACAGAAGGCATCCATGAACTCCAATAGCAGCCGGAAGACATAAAGGAAACTCCTTAGAAACATAGAAGATTGATGGCAGAAAAAGACCTCATGGTCCATCTAGTCTGCCCTTATACTATTTCCTGTATTTTTATCTTAGGATAGATATAGGTTTATCCCAGGCATGTTTAAATTCAGTTACTGTGGATTGACCAACCACATCTGCTGGAAGTTTGTTCCAAGCATCTACTACTCTTTCAATCAAATAATATTTTCTCACATTGCTTCTGATCTTTTCCCCAACTGACCTCAGATTGTGACCCCTTGTTCTTGGGTTCACTTTCCTATTAAAAACACTTCCCTACTGTTCTGTCGGGCTCTCTGCTACACTCCTCCCAAAAATTCACAGGTACAAATTTCAGACACACACGTTTGAAAATTCAAAACAACGTTCTTTATAATTAAAATTCACTTAAACCAAGCCCTCTTTTGGTATAGCAAAGAGCACTGGTCTCCAAACAAACTGGTAATTTGTACAAGTCCCTTATCAGTTCTGTGATACTTAGCTTGCAGCTGTCAGGCAATTCACAGTCCTTCTTCTTTCACAAAGTGAAACACACTTTGCTCTGGTTTAGTTTCAAAGCGGGGAAAAATCAGCACACAAAAGGTCCAAGTCAGTAAAGCAGGCACGAAACACAACGATCAGATAATCCTCCACAATGGCCAAACCCACAGGCTGCTCTTTATAGCAGCCTCACTAATGACCACAGCCCCACCCAACCACAGGCGGCCTCATTTTCTTTGATAATAATCTCTCAGTTGTTGCTGCCTATGCATTGCTCTCCGCATGCGTGGCTGTATCATTTACTCTTGTTCTGAATCCAAGGAGGAGCGAGATAATTGATCTCCTTCTGAGCTGTCTGCCACACTCTCCTCTTCCCTGTCACTTATGTCTTCTTGGTCAGAGGAGCCTTCATCAGCAGATTCCACCGGGGGCAAAACAGGCCTGCAGCATGTGGATGTCTCCCCCACATCCACAGTCCTTGGAGCAGGAGCTGGGCCAGCTCTCAGCAAAGGGACTGAGACGGGCAGGGCATGCGTTCCGGGTGTGGAGGAGCCGCACCCAAAGGTAGGAGGCGGCGGAGAAGCAGAGGGGGCGGATCGGGCGGGGGGCAGTGACGAAAGGCCGAGGGGGCCGGAGGCAACATGGGGAGGCAGGGGTGACTGCGGCTCCCGTCCCTTCTGCTGCCGGCGCCTCCCCGCCCCCCCCCCGGGACTGCGCACCCATGGAAAATGGGGACTGCGCGCCCATGGAAAAGGGCGCGCGGGGCGGTATTTTGGGGTGCGCGCGCGCTCACGTGCGCAGCCTACAGGGAACGGTGCCTCAAGCCTTTGTGGCCTCCCTGTTAGGGCATCCCACTCCCTCTCCAGGTCTACATGTTGAGAACCAGTGGTCTACTCTATTCCTGAATAAAAGTGGAGGTATAGAATACGGTGATACCTTGTCTTATGAACTGAATTGGTTCCGGGACGAGGTTTGTAAGGTGAAAAGTTCGTAAGACAAAACTATGTATCCTATAGGAATCAATGGAAAAGCGATTAATGTGTGCAAGCCCAAAATTCACCCCTTTTGCCAGCCGAAGTGCCCTTTTTTGCGCTGCTGGGATTCCCCTGAGGCTCCCCTCCATGAGAAACCCCACCTCCGGACTTCCATGTTTTTGTGATGCTGTAGGGGAATCCCAGCAGGGGAATCCCAGCATCACAAAAACGGGCGCTTCTCTGGCAACGGAAGTCCGGAGGTGGGGTTTCCCAGCGAAGGGAGCATCAGTGAAATCCCAGCATCGCAAAAACACTGAAGTCCTCGAAATCCCACCTCTGGTCCTCTGTGTTTTTGCGATGCTGCGATTTCACTGAGGCTCCCTTCGCTGGGAAACCTCACCTCCGGATTTCCGTGTTTTTGTGATGCTGCAGGGGAATCCCAGCAGTGCAAAAACGGGCGCTTCGCTGGCAACGGAAGTCCGGAGGTGGGGTTTCCCAGCGAGGGAAGCCTCAGCGAAATCGCAGCATCGCAAAAACGCCGAAGTCCTTGAAACCCCACTTCCGAACTTCCTGCCACCGGATACTCAGAATTCTACAGAGGCAGTGAGTACAAAGAGTACTTTGGCCATGTAGTCCATTCAACCGTTGGCTTCTATTGCACAATGGATTCAATGCCACCCGATCCAGGGTGAAGGGATAGAGTTACCCCAACCCAGGAGCCACATTGAGTTCAAAGTCTTGAGCAGCTGCTTTCGACACAAGGCTGATCCGTTGGCCGAGCCTGTCGGAGTGAAGCGATGGGCTATATTGGTCTATGATAGAGCACAATGGAATGCAGCAAGGGGGCCAAGGAAGGAGGTAGCTTTCTTTTTGGCTTGTCCACCTCGCCTCTTATGGAGAAGAAGGCCAGGAGGGAGGCAAGGGAAAAATCTGCAGGCCTTTACCCAGCACACTGACTGCTGAAACACCTCCTCTTATGGAGAAAGCCCACGGGGGAAGCCCTTGACGTCAGAGGGAACTTACGAGAAATACTCCAGGCCTCCCATCGCATCATCCAAGCCAGAGTACTGGGCGATGGAATTATAACGCCTCCATATAACGCATAAAAATCGAATAAAATAAATAAATAAATACAATAAATAAAAATTTGATCACCACCTTTTCAAGAAAGCAACGTTTCAATAGAATAGAATAGAATAGAATAGAATAGAATAGTATAGAATAGAATAGAATAGAATAGAATAGGAAAGTGTTTTTAATAGGAAAGTGAACACAAGAACAAGGGGACACAATCTGAAGTTAGTTGGGGGAAAGATCAAAAGCAACGTCAGAAAATATTATTTCACTGAAAGAGTAGTAGATCCTTGGAACAAACTTCCAGCAGACGTGGTTGGTAAATCCACAGGAACTGAATTTAAACATGCCTGGGATAAACATAGATCCATCCTAAGATAAAATACAGGAAATAGTATAAGGGCAGACTAGATGGACCATGAGGTCTTTTTCTGCCGTCAGTCTTCTATGTTTCTATGTTTCTATGTTTCTAGAATAGAATAGAATTCTTTATTGGCCAAGTGTGATTGGACACACAAGGAATTTGTCTTTGGTGCAGATGCTCTCAGTGTACATAAAAGAAAAAGAGACATTTGTCAAGAATCATGTGGTACAACACTTAATTATTGTCCTAGGGGTCAAATAAGCAATGAAGAAACAATCAATATTAATAAAATTTTAGGATGCAAGCAACAAGTTACAGTCATACAGTCCTAAGTGGGAGGAAAAGGATGATAGGAATGATGAGAAAAAACTAGTAGAAATAGAAGTGCAGACTTATCAAAAAGTTTGACAGTGTTGAGGAAATTATTTGTTTAATAGAATGATGGCGTTCAGGGAAAAAACTGTTCTTGTGTCTAGTTGTCTTGGTGTACAGTGCTCTGTAGCGATGTTTTGAGGGTAGGAGTTGAAACAATTTGTGTCCAGGATGCGAGGGGTCAGTAAATATTTTCATGGCCCTCTTTTTGACTCCTGCAGTCTACAGGTCCTCAATGGAAGGCAGGTTGGCAGCCATTGTTTTTTCTGCCGTTCTGATTCTCCTTCTCAAGTGTATGTCGGTCTTGTTGGGTTGCAGAACTTGAAATGGTTTTCTAGAGCTCTAAATTAAAGACACTTTGGTATCTGAGCAAATGGGAACATAACTGTCATTACATCTAGAAGTGGAGAGAATGGGTCTTCCCTTCATCATAGCATCTCTCTCTCTCTGTGGGTGGGGGTGTTGAAAATAAAATATTAACATATAACGTGGGATTTAAAGAATAAAGATTTCACACTTTTTTTGATATGGGGTGGGGTGGAGATATGGGGTGGGGTAGATTCGCCCATGTTTCTGCAACACTCCGCGGCCTGTACTGGCTGCCGATCGGTTTCCGGTCACAATTCAAAGTGTTGCTAATGACCTTTAAAGCCCTACATGGCATTGGGCCAGAATACATCCGGAACCGCCTTCTACCGCACGAATCCCAGCGGCCGATAAGGTCCCACAGAGTTGGCCTTCTCCGGGTCCTGTCGACCAAACAATGTCGTTTGGCGGGCCCCAGGGGAAGAGCCTTCTCTGTGGCGGCCCCAGCCCTCTGGAATCAACTCCCCCCAGATATTAGAACGGCTCCCACCCTCCTTGTCTTTCGCAAATTACTCAAGACCCACCTTTGTCGCCAGGCATGGGGGAGTTAGGATATTCCTTCCCCCTAGGCCATTACAAGTTATGCATGGTATGTTTGTGTGTATGTTTGGTTTTTATAATAAGGGTTTTTAGTTGTTTTATTAAATTGGATTGTTACATGTTGTTTTTTATCATTGTTGTTAGCCGCCCCGAGTCTGTGGAGAGGGGCGGCATACAAATCCAATAATTTTTTTTTTTTAATTAAAACAAGGCCTGCCAGCCAGCAGGTTCTGACCAGTCCTGGTGAACCAGTAGAAGAAATAAATACCACCTCTGACCGGTTCCACTCCCATCAATTCTCTGTCTCCCAAGTCCCAGCTGATTGGGAGGAAATGGAGATTTTGCAGTAAGCTTCCCCTGGAGTAGGGAGGGAATGGAGATTTTATCGCCCACCAAGCCATGCCACGACCACCAAACTATGCCCACAGAACCGACAGTAATTTTTTTTGAATCCTGCTATTGATGTCACGCGACCACCAACCCACACTCACCAAACAAGCCACACCCACAGAACTGGTAGTAAAAAAACATTGAATTGCACCATTGACGCCAGTCGCCCTGCCCATCCATTCTTCAAGAAGTGGGCACCCCCCCCCCCCAAAAAAAAACCAGGCCAAAAAAAGACACTGATTTGAATATCTGCAAGTACAGAGTGGAGCAAACAAAAGAGTGATTTAAATAGATATGTATTTCAGGTAAGCTTCCTTAGAGCATCCAGGGGATGAAACAGCCTTTCTCAAGGCCAAAAATGTGTGGCTAGCGTGCACATATGCGCTGGAGCTGAAACATAATAAAGTCTCGCATTCCCTCTCATATGGCTCCACGTGCCACCTGTGGTACGCATGCCATAGGTTCACCATCACGGACATAGAATCTCCTCCTGGCGTGCCC
The DNA here is from genome assembly GCF_031021105.1 of Erythrolamprus reginae. Lineage (NCBI taxonomy): Eukaryota > Metazoa > Chordata > Lepidosauria > Squamata > Dipsadidae > Erythrolamprus > Erythrolamprus reginae. Next base: position 33,651,770 of record NC_091960.1, read on the forward strand.
TGCTTCTCCCCATCCTAACCAGAAGATCCACTCAAAATTGTGTTGCTGACAGACAACAGGGAGCCACAGCAGAGGGATAAAAGAGCCACACACGGCTCCAGAGCCGTAAGTTGCTGACTCCTGGACTAGAAGGAAGATAAGTCTATTATTATTATTATTATTATTATTATTATTATTATTATTATTATTATTATTATTATTATGTCAGTACAACACAGCAAACGAGATCACTATGCTGGATTTTGTATTTCATCACCAGTCGGGCGCTTCCCAAGCACCTAGGGCTGCGTGATGTAGCAGCGAATTATGTTTGCCGATTCCAGCAAAGCGGCCTTTTGCAATTGACAGATGGAGATTTTGTCAATTCCGATGGTTTTCAAATGTCCGCTGAGATCCTTTGGCCCTGCGCCCAGCGTGCCAAGGACCACTGGGACCACTTTCACGGGCTTATGCCAGAGCCGTTGCAGCTCGATTTTTAGATCTTCGTATTTCACTAATTTCTCTAGCTGCTTCTCCTCAATTCTGCTGTCTCTTGGGATTGCGATGTCGATGATCTTTCATACTTTCTTTTTCTCCATGATCACAATGTCTGGTGTGTTATGCTTCAGAATTCGGTCAGTCTGAAGTCCCACAGTAGTTTTGCTTGCTCATTTTCAACCACTTTTTCGGGCTTATGATCCCACCAGTTCTTTGCCACTGGTAAATGGCAGTTCCGGCACAAGTTCCAGTGGATCATCTGTGCCACAGCATCATGTCTATGCTTGTAGTCAGTCTGTGCGATCTTTTTGCAGCAGCTGAGTACGTGATCGATTGTTTCATCTGTTTCTTTACAGAGTCTGCACTTTGGATCGTCTGTTGATTTTTCAATTCTGACTTTGACAGCATTTGTTCCAATGGCCTGTTCTTGTGCCGCCAGTATTAGTCCTTCTGTCTCCTTTTTGAGTGTTCCACTTGTAAGCCATGACCAGGTCTTTTCTTTATCCACTTTGCCTTCAATCTTCTCCAAGAACTGCCCATTATTATTATTATTATTATTATTATTATTATTATTATTATTATTATTAAGATTTGCATGCCGCCCCTCTCTGAAGACTCGGAGCGGCTCACAAATAGTAAATAACTAGTAAATAATTAGTAAATAAATAATTGTCAAAACTTCCCTGGTTTGTTTCCCCCTTCTCTTCCTTTCCCCTTGGTCCCTTTTCTTTTCGAGAGTCAAGAGAAAAGCATTTCTGACTTGGAGCAATTCTCGCCAGTTGGATCTGGGCTTCTCTCACAGCTGTTAGAAAGCAAAAATCTGAGCATTTCTAGAGCCTCCAATTTCATCGGGGCAAAAAAATTAGGGGGGCTTTGGGGAAAGGTTTTTTTTTTTAGGGCAAGCATCGGGAACATCTTGAATCACTTCTTTTCCGTGTGCTAAACGTGCAAAATGGAATGTTCCAATTGCTGGTCTTGTTATAATTTTACTGCTTTTACGACTCTGATTTTGGATTCGCACAGCAGTAGGAAGATGAGTCCAGGCCAGGATCCAGATGTTACATTAGGAGGGAAAAAAGAATCATTAGTAACCGGATCCTAAGAGAAGAGAGGCTTCATAGTTGAAGATCCTTGCTGGAAAACTTTTGTAGGATAGGCTAGTGTGCCGCGAGACATGGTCAGGTGTGCCATGAAGCTCAGAGAGAGAGAAAGAAAGCAAGAGAGAGAGAAAGATAACAAGAGAAAGAAAGCAAGAAAGATAGAAAGAGAGAGAGAGAAAGAAAGCAAGAGAGAGAAAGAGAGAGTGAGCAAGAAAGAGAACAAGAGAGAGAGAAAGAGAACAAGAGAAAGAAAGCGAGAGAGAGAGAAAGAGAGAAAGAAAGCAAGAGAGAGAAAGAAAGAAAGAGAGAGAGAGCAAGAAAGAGAACAAGAGAGAGAGAAAGAGAACAAGAGAAAGAAAGCAAAAGAGAGATAAAGAAAGCAAGAGAGAGAAAGAGAGAGCGAGCAAGAAAGAGAACAAGAGAGAGAGAAAGAGAACAAGAGAAAGAAAGCAAGAAAGATAGAAAGAGAGAGAGAGAAAGAAAGCAAGAGAGAGAAAGAGAGAGCAAGCAAGAAAGAGAACAAGAGAGAGAGAAAGAGAACAAGAGAAAGAAAGCGAGAGAGAGAGAAAGAGAGAAAGAAAGCAAGAGAGAGAAAGAGAGAGAGAGCAAGAAAGAGAACAAGAGAGAGAGAAAGAGAACAAGAGAAAGAAAGCAAAAGAGAGAGAAAGAAAGCAAGAGAGAGAAAGAGAGAGCGAGCAAGAAAGAGAACAAGAGAGAGAGAAAGAGAACAAGAGAAAGAAAGCAAGAGAGAGAGCAAGAGAGAGAGAGCAAGAGAGAGCAAGAAAGCAAGAGAGAGAGAGAAAGAGAGGGAGGGAAGGAGAGAGAGAGAAAGACATAGAGGGAGGGAGAGAGAAAGAGAGCAAAAAAGAGAGGAAGGAAGGAAGAGAAAGAAAGAGGGATGGAGAGAGAGAAAGAAAGAGGAAGGAAGCCCTGCTCAATGTGCCCCAGGGTTTCATAAATGTAAAAAATGTGCCGCGGCTCAAAAAAGGTTGAAAATCACTGGGATAGGCAATGGTGCAACACTCCCAAGGTTGCAGAAAGTTAACTAGAATTCTATTGAAAATTTGTAATAGGCATGCAAAGTTTTGTAGAACTACAAGTCGCCCAGCTGGAATTATTCCGGTTTTTAAAGAAGGAATGGATATGGTTTTAAATTTAAATCAGGGCTACTCTAATCACTGGGGAACAGCAATTTCATTGTCTTAAATCTGTGACTTGTTTTCAACTAACTTTTGGGCTCTGGATCCAAAAATAAAGACAGTTTTTGTCTATCACGTCAACTTTTTAAGCTGCAGGATACCCTCAAAAGTCATACAAATTGGGCATATAAAGTAAGGTAAAAACTTACTGTTTACCAAGAATAATTTTATTCATACAAAGGCTATAATAGTTACTGCAAGTTACACAGAAACATAGAAACATAGAAGACTGACGGCAGAAAAAGACCTCATGGTCCATCTAGTCTGCCCTTATACTATTTCTTGTATTTTATCTTAGGATGGATCTATGTTTATCCCAGGCATGTTTAAATTCAGTGACTGTGGATTTACCAACCACGTCTGCTGGAAGTTTGTTCCAAGGATCTACTACTCTTTCAGTAAAATAATATTTTCTCACGTTGCTTTTGATCTTTCCCCCAACTAACTTCAGATTGTGTCCCCTTGTTCTTGGGTTCACTTTCCTATTAAAAACACTTCCCTCCTGAACCTTATTTAACCCTTTAACATATTTAAATGTTTCGATCATGTCCCCCCTTTTCCTTCTGTCCTCCAGACTATACAGATTGAGTTCATTAAGTCTTTCCTGATACGTTTTATGCTTAAGACCTTCCACCATTCTTGTAGCCCGTCTTTGGACCCGTTTCATGTGGATCAGAAGTCTTCAAACTTAGAGTTTTTAAAGGCTGGGAAACACCCTTCTTTGATCTCTTCATTTTAATGGCTCTTTCCCCCATCCTCATCCTCATCCTGTTCTGTGGAGCCAGATGTTGCTTTGACAAGTTCATGCAACCATCACACAGGTTTGATTCACGTAATTAACTGCCCGATAAGCCATGCGCTACCGTGCAGGGCATAATTGTTGGCAGACAAATGGATTCTTTTAAAAACTCCTGTATCCTACAGGCCTGGCAAGGAAAGACACAGGGCTTCTATCCAGAACAATCCAAAAAGATACGTTGCTTGAACGTAGTAACTCTGTTTTGCTTCCCAAATTCTTTGCTGTGCACATTTGGGTGAAACGTTGCATTTCATGCTAATTCAGCCTTTGGTAAAGAAAGCTACAGTCCGTGAAGGGCTACCCAAATTTTTACTACCACACTGTGGACCAGGGTATCTACGAGACCGCCTTCTGCCACACGAATCCCAGCGACCGGTTAGGTCCCACAGAGTGGGCCTTCTCCGGGTCCCGTCAACAAAACAATGTCGTTTGGTGCGGCCCAGGGGAAGAGCCTTTTCTGTGGTGGCCCTGGCCCTCTGGAACCAACTCCCCCGGGAGATTAGAATTGCCCCCACCATCCTCGCCTTTCGTAAGCTCCTTAAAACCAACCTCTGTCATCAGGCATGGGGGAATTGAGATATTCTTTCCCCCTTCTCTTTACAATTCATGCATGGTATGTTTGTACGTATGGATGTTTGGTTTTACAATAAGGGTTTTTTAGTTGTTTTAGTATTGGATTTACATGCTGTTTTTTATTACTGTTGTTAGCCGCCCCAAGTCTATGGAGAGGGGAGGCATACATATCAAATCAAATCAAATCAAACCAAACCAAACCAAACCAAACCAAACCAAACCAAACCAAATCAAATCAAATCAAATCAAATCAAAAAGTAAGTAAGTAAGTAAGTAAGTGTTGTGATTCCGTCTGAGGCTCCTCAGGGAACGGCTGAACCTCTGCCGGCTCCCTGCTCAGAGGGGGAGGATGAGGAACAGGAGGAGGAGGAGGAGGCCCAGGCAGAAGGGGAGGAGGAATATCAGGCCGAGGGAGAGGGAGAACAGCCAGAGTCCCCCGGGGTGGAGCTCTCCCCAGCAAGCAGCCTGGAGTCCTTAGATGAAAATGCACAAGCCATCATCGATCACAGGCAGAGAAGAGCAGCACAACGAAGGGGACAATTAGCCAGGTACTTCCAGTCCTAAATAGGTAACAGCTGGGTTTGGGTGTGGTTCTCCCCAGAAAGGCTGAAAAGGCAGACCCACCCTTCCTGTCTTGTGGAGTAGTATCTTTGGGAGTCCTGGGACCTGGCTGTGATCTTTGGCATCTCTGATTCTGACTTGTGGCCCTGAAGGCTGAAACCTTGGGGAAAAAGGCGTGGGGGCTTATTCTCTACAGTGGTGTGTGTGCCAGCAAGAAGTCTGCTGTATTGTCTGGCCGTCAGGACTTTGCTGTGAAGCCTCATAGCCTGCCTGTTGGGAAGAACAGGTTTTTCTCTGTGTTTATTTTTCAAACTATAAAGTGCTTTTGCTTTTACCAGCGTGTCTGGCTGCTTTTTCCAGTTGGTGTTGAAGTCTGGGGGCACCCAGACAGAACAGTAAGTAAGTAAGTAAGTAAGTAAGTAAGTAAGTAAGTAAGTAAGTAAGTAAGTAAGTAAGTAAGTAAGTAAGTAAGTAAGTAAGTAATGCAGGATGCCTTGCATTTTCTTTCAACATCTTTCAGTGCAAATTGGGTGCTCTGGGGTGGAGCTCCATTTTTGCTACCTCACTGTGAAACCCCCCCCCCCCCGGTCCAGGCAGTAGTCCACCCCTGGCTACAGTTCTTATAAACAGCTTTGATGGTTTGTGTTCTGTTCGCAGGCTTCCAATAAATTCCAATCTCCAGAAAATCATTTCTTTTAATAAAACTTACTTTTCATTCCCTCAAACAGAATACACGAGAGCAAATGCAGAATTTAAAAGTAGCATAGGAGCAGATTCTGTCTCATTAAACAACCTGCTTTGATTCTGGATCTGGAAAGCACGCCAAAATTCAACCGTTATCCACATAAGAACATAAGAAGAGCCATGCTGAATCAGGCCAAAGCCCATCGAATCCAGCATTCTGTGTCACACAGTTTGGCAGACAGCCCAGGAGGAGATCAATCATCCTTATCATCCCTGGATTCTGAACAAGAACTTATGATGGCCCCACGCATGCGTAGAGTGATGCATAGGAGAGAACAACTTACAGGAGATAAGTGAGGCCACCTGTGGTTGGGTGGGGCAGCTGTAATTAGTGCTACAGATAAAAAGAGCAGCGTGCTGGTTTAGCCTTGTGGAAGTTTATCTGATTCATAGTTCATCAAGATCGTGGTTTTGCTGTTCCGCTGTTCAAGACTGCGTGTGGACTTTCTGGACTTTGGAATTTGGACTCAATTTCCCAGTTACTGGGTGAGAAATTGGATTGCATTTAACCTGTGCCTTGTGTGTACCAGAAAATCCCTTTGACATTTAAAAAGGGAGTATTTTCTGCTTTTCTGTCGATAAAGACTTTTGGTTTTCCTTCTATCGTGTGGCATGTGTCTTTCTGGACTAATTACCCTGTAATTATGGGCGGTTGGGACACGCCAGCAGAACTTCTACTAATAAAAAATTAAATACATTTAAAAAGACATTAATAACATAATAAATGCAGAGGTTCAATAATAATAATAATAATAATAATAATAATAATAATAATAATAATAATAATTTATTAGATTTGTATGCCGCCCCGAGTCTTCGGAGAGGGGTGGCATACAAATCTAATAATAATAATAATAATAATAATAATAATAATAATAATAATAATAATAATAATTTCTCTCATTGCCTTGGCACACTGAAAAGTTGCTACTCTGGTTAGCCTATCCATTTCAGCACATTCCAATTTTTTAAGAATAATCATTTCTTCTTTTGGACATGCTAACCAAAAAAGTAGATGGGAAAGAAGAAAGGGATTATTATAGAATCTGGGATACATTTTACAATTGGTTTAAACAAAGAAACAATCAAATAAGTGAAATAGAATGCAAGGTTTAAAAGATTAATGATTAGTATGTTCATCTCTTTTTTCAAAATTGGAAACTAGATTTTCTTGCTTACTTGAAGTCTTTTTTTCTATTCTCTTTTCAGTTCTTCTCTAAAATGTTTCTTTTCTTCTTTATTTTCTCTTACATAAAAATGTACAGTATTTACAGTAGGATGCTTGGCTGCATAGCTAGAGGTATAACAAGCAGGAAGAGGGAGATTGTGATCCCGCTATATAGAGTGCTGGTGAGACCCCATTTGGAAGACTGTGTTCAGTTCTGGAGACCTCACCTACAAAAAGATATTGAACGGGTCCAAAGACAGGCTACAAGAACGGTGGAAGGTCTTAAGCATAAAACGTATCAGGAAAGACTTCATGAACTCAATCTGTATAGTCTGGAGGACAGAAGGAAAAGGGGGGACATGATCGAAACATTTAAATATGTTAAAGGGTTAAATAAGGTTCAGGAGGGAAGTGTTTTTAATAGGAAAGTGAACACAAGAACAAGGGGACACAATCTGAAGTTAGTTGGGGGAAAGATCAAAAGCAACATGAGAAAATATTATTTTACTGAAAGAGTAGTAGATCCTTGGAACAAACTTCCAGCAGACGTGGTTGGTAAATCCACAATATCTGAATTTAAATATGCCTGGGATAAACATATATCCATTGTAAGATAAAATACAGGAAATCGTATAAGGGCAGACTAGATGGACCATGAGGTCTTTTTCTGCCGTCAGTCTTCTATGTTTCTATGTTTCTATGTTACAGGGTTAAATAAGGTCCAGGAGGGAAGTGTTTTTAATAGGAAAGTGAACACAAGAACAAGGGGACACAATCTGAAGTTAGTTGGGGGAAAGATCAAAAGCAACATGAGAAAATATTATTTTACTGAAATAGTAGATCCTTGGAACAAACTTCCAGCAGACGTGGTCGATAAATCCACAGTAACTGAATTTAAACATGCCTGGGATAAACATATATCCATCCTAAGATAAAATACAGAAAATAATATAAGGGCAGACTAGATGGACCATGAGGTCTTTTTCTGCCGTCAGACTTCTATGTTTCTATGTAACATAGACTAAAATGTTTTCAATTTGATGTAAAAACATATACAACTCCGTATGAGCTTCTGACGAAAATCGGGATGTAAATCATCCTGGATATGTGTATTTTTCATGTTTGTGTGTTTTGTATGTCTGTTTTGTTTTAAATAAAATTTAAAAAAAATTAAAAAAAGAAAAGTTGCTACTCTGACGAAACATCAAATAAACACATTGCTTTCCAAAATTACCGTAGATAAGGAATTGCAGACAAACAATAGAGAAAAATTTAGTATACACCCATGACGTATTTGGAAACTCTCACCACCCCCAAAAGTCATGTCTAGTTTATCAGTCACACCTGGAGAGATAAACAGATGCTGTCTTCAACTTGGCTACCACCTGAATTCTCACACTTCGAATGTTTGTTTCTGTAGTTAAGCAGAACTCCAGCTTTATGAGCAAATGACACACCTTTGCCTGATTTCTATAGAGCCTCACCCCGGTGTTTGTTGTCCTCTGTAACACATCCTTTGAAATTACCAGTTTAAAAGGTGTAGCCCACTAAATGGCTGACGTATCTCCCAGTCCCAGTAACGTAGGTGGCATTTTGCCTTCAGTCATCAAAATGTACCAATGTGGCTATTCCGAGTACTAGTTTTCTTAGGTCAACCGCAATAATGTATGTTACATGTTGTGAGCTGCCCTGAGTCTTGGGAGAAAGGCGGCATATAAGCCCAGTTAATAAATTATACAAGAGCACCCAATAGATACAAACTCAAGGTCTTGACTATTGCAATGCGCTCTACGTGGGGCTGCCCTGGAAGAGCGTTCAGAGCTGGTGCAAAATACAAAGGCGGGGTGGCACAGCAGATAGAGTGATGTTTTGCAGGCCACTGAAGCTGACTGTAGATCTGTAGGTCAGCGGTTCAAATCTCATCACCGGCTCACGGTTGACTCAGCCTTCCATCCTTCCGAGGTGGGTAAAATGAGGACCCGGATTGTGGGGGCAATAGGCTGGCTCTGTTAAAATAGTGCTATTGCTAACATGTTGTAAGCCGCCCTGAGTCTAAGGAGAAGGGCGGCATAAAAATCAATCAATCAATCAATCAATCAATCAATCAATCAAATAAACAAACAAACAAATAAATAAATGCAGTGGTGCCAAGGTATTATTCCATCTTTACTTGAGCTGCATTGGTTCCCAGTCAGTCTCCGAACGCAATTCAAGGTGTTGGTTATTACCTTTAAAGCCCTAAATAGCTCAGGGCCAGACTATTTACAGGACCACCACCTCCCTCATACCTTGCTGCGGCCAGTAAGGGCCCACAGAGTCGGCCTTCTCCAGGTCCCATCTGCCAAACAATGCCAGCTGGCGGGACCTCAGGGAAGAGCCTTTTCTGTGGTGGCTCCAACTCTGTGGAATCAACTGCCCCCAGAGATCCATACTGTCTCCTCCCTACTGGTTTTCCAGAGAGCCTGGCTTTTCCAGCAGGCCTGAAATTAAGATTGATTGCTAAGCACGTATGGTTTTTATATAGTAGTTTTTGTATTGTAGATTTTACTGATGTTTTTTATTGCTCTTTTATCATTATTGTGTTCATAACTATTGTCAGCTGCTCAGAGTCCATTTCAAAGGGAGTGGCATATAAATGCAATAAGTAAGTAAGTAAATAAATAAGTAAATAAGTAAGTAAATAAATAAGTAAATAAGTAAGTAAGTAAGTAAATAAATAAATAAGTAAATAAGTAAGTACGTAAGTAAGTAAGTAAGTAAGTAAGTAAGTAAGTAAGTAAGTAAGTAAGTAAGTAAGTAAATAAGTAAATAAGTAAGCAAGCAAATAAATAAATAAATAAATAAACAAATAAACAAATAAACAAATAAACAAATAAACAAACAAACAAACAAACAAATAAATAAATAAATAAATAAATAAATAAATAAATAAATAAGGTAAACCTCTCCAAATTCAATTGTCCTTTCGCTTGGACTAATCTTTGATAGCTGTCCCAATGGATTGCAGCTTTCTTCGCCTTGGATCTCTTTCAGAAGTTTGGGCTTCTGTTCAGGGGTGAGTTCTAATGGAGAGGGGCGGCATGGTTATGACCTATAAAGCCCTTCATGGCACCGGACCAGATTATCTTAGGGACCGCCTTCTGCTGCACGAATCCCAGCGACCAGTTAGGTCCCACAGAGTTGGCCTTCTCCGGGTCCCGTCAACTAAACAATGTCGCTTGGCCGGACCCAGGGGAAGAGCCTTCTCTGTGGCGGCCCCAGCCCTCTGGAATCAACTCCCCCCAGAGATTAGAACGGCCCCCACCCTCCTTGTCTTTTGCAAATTACTCAAGACCCACCTTTGTCGCCAGGCATGGGGGAGTTAGGATATTCCTTCCCCCTAGGCCATTACAAGTTATGCATGGTATGTTTGTGTGTATGTTTGGTTTTTATAAATAAGGGGTTTTAGCTGTTTTATTATTGGATTGTCACATGCTGTTTTTATCATTGTTGTTAGCTGCCCAGAGTCTACGGAGAGGGGCGGCATACAAATCCAATAAATAATAATAATAATAATAATAATAATAATAATAATAATTATTATTATTATTATTATTATTATTATTATTAATCAGCCGGACCACCAATTATGCCATCGTAGCCCCCCTTCCTGAGGGCTTTTTGACCTTTGCTCCCCAGGCATTTTCCAAGAAGTGGAATTCATAAAATGTCCATTAAATCTGTGCTACTGTCTCTATCTCAGGAAAAGATCATTTGGCCACCAAGGATTGTGTGCAGCTGTGTCCTGGGTTCACAGCTTTATTGGATGGGTTTTCTAGCTATTTTTCATCCAGCTGAACTTGAGAGAACCCTGGCCCCGAAGGTCTTTCCAGACCACCCTGAAGTCCTTGGTGCCATGTCAAAGGAGTCGCAACATGAGTCAGATGATTAGAAGAAAAGCGGGCAGAGCTGGGCGGTGGCAGAGTTAAATAGGTCATCGGTTTGGAATCGTTGTGTTGCTAGAAGCGTTTCAAGCCCATCCATCCTGAATTCCATGGACCCTTATCTGGTGGCAATTTAGTGTTGCGTTTCAGTTGACCAGATTCCTGACTTGACTAAATCTCCTATGTTGCAACTTTACAAACAATCCTGATTTTTTGTGCATGACACATCATCAGCAAACAACATCAAGTTTGGGATCACTGGATCACAGCTCACATCAGAGAACCATCTTTCGGCTGTGGCGAGGGGGACGTTTGCCCAGGTTTGCCTGGTGCACCAGTTGCGGCTTTATCTGGACCGGGACTCACTGCTCACAGTCACTCATGCCCTCATCACCTCGAGATTCGACTACTGTAATGCTCTCTACATGAAAAGTGTTTGGAAACTCCAGATTGTGCAGAATGCAGCTGCGAGAGCAGTCATGGGCTTTCCTAAGTATGCCCATGTTACACCAACACTCCGCAGTCTGCATTGGTTGCTGATCAGTTTCCGGTCACAATTCAAAGTGTTGGTTATGACCTATAAAGCCCTTCATGGCATTGGGCCAGAATACATCCGGAACCGCCTTCTACCGCACGAATCCCAGCGGCCGATTAGGTCCCACAGAGTTGGCCTTCTCCGCGTCCCGTCAACTAAACAATGTCAGTTGGCGGGCCCCAGGCAAAGAGCCTTCTCTGTGGCGGCCCCAACCCCCTGGAACCAGCTCCCCCCAGAGATTAGAACTGCCCCCACCCTCCTTGCCTTTCGTAAACTTCTCAAAACCCACCTTTGTCGTCAGGCATGGAGGAATTGAGACATCTCTCCTGGGCCTATACAATTTATGTATGGTATGTTTGTATGTATGTCTGCTTAATAATGGGGCTTTTAAAATATTTTAAATTTTAAATTATTAGATTTGTTATGAACTGTTTTATTGTGTTGTGAGCCACCCCGAGTCTACGGAGAGGGTTGGCATACAAATCTAATAAATAAATAAATAAGTAAATAAGTAAGTAAGTAAGTAAGTAAGTAAGTAAGTAAGTAAGTAAGTAAGTAAGTAAGTAAGTAAGTAAGTAAGTAAGTAAGTAAGTAAGAAGGTAAATAAATAAATAAATAAATAAATAAAGCAAAATTATGCATATTGGCAGTGATGGGCTGCCAAAAATGTTACGGCCACGTTGTGGGTGTGGCTTATTTTGCGGATGTGGCTTGATGATCATGTGACAGGATAGGAGTGGCTTGCTGGCCATGTGACCAGATGGGAGTGGCTTGACAATCATGTGACCAGGGGGTGGCTTAAAGGTCATGTGACTGGGTGGGAGTGCCTTACCGACCAAAGTTGGTGCTTGGACTCTTTTTCACTTGATTAAGCCACATTATTTGAATAGCCACAAAAAGGACAAACGATAGATAGCATTATTTGTCGAGGAGCACAGTAACATTTTAAGGTTTTGTACTGAACCCACAAGGTTCAGTTTGATAACAGATTAGGCAAGCAGCTCAATTTTCTTTCATGGCTATAAAAGTTCATGATTAAAATGATTAAAGCATTTATGGGTAAAAACATACTGCACTATTTAATTACAGTATTTCCTATTTTAAAAGTAATTAAGGATCATACTAAGGTACTAGGGAAGGAAGGACAATTAAAAATATTAAGTGTTAAATAAATAGTGCATAAACATACTACCCCCAGCGTGTGCCCTCTCGTGGGGGCAGGAACTCATTACTGCACATTGGGGCAAAGAACCCCAATTATATCTACCAACTGATGGGGACCAAGCTTTCTGAGACAACCCAAGAAAGGGATCTTGGGGTTTTGGTGGACAGCTCAATGAAGATGTCAACCCAGTGCGCAGCAGCAGTAAAAAAAGCAAATTCCATGCTTGGTATGATTAGGAAGGGAATAAAAAATAGGTTGGAAAGTGTTGTATTGCCTCTGTATAAATAGATGGTGAGACCACATTTGGAGTTCTGTGTACAGTTCTAGCCACTGCACCTCAAGAAGGATATAATGGAACTGGAAAAGGTGCAAAAAAGGGCAACAAAAATGATCAGGGAAATGGAGCCCCTCCTTTAGGAAACCAGGTTGCAACACCCAGGTCTCTTCAGCCTTGAAAGACAGCATTTACGAGATGACTTGATCGAAGTGCATAAAATCATGCATGGGATAGAAAAATTATTTTCTCTATCACACAATACTAGGACGAGCGGGCCCTCCCAAAGCTCACAGGTAAGAAAGTGAGGGCAAATAAAGGGAAATATTTCTTCACCCAGAGGGTCATTGGTTTATGGAATTCACTTCCAGAAGAGGTCATGACAGCTGTCAGCCTGGAGAGCTTCAAGGCAGGATTAGACAGATTCATCCATCCATCCATCCATCCATCCATCCATCCATCCATCCATCCATCCATCCATTTATTTATTTATTTATTTATTTATTTATTTATTTATCAGATTTGTATGCCGCTCCTCTCCGTAGACTCGGGGCGGCTAACAACAATAATAAGACACTATAAACAAATCTAATATTTAAGTTAATTTAAAAACCCTAATTTAAGAAACTTAATTTTTTTATTCATGGATGCCAAGTGTATCAATGGCTATTGAAACGGATGTCCAAGTGCCGCCTTTATGTTGGTTGAGGCAGGCAGGATTCCCTTGGGTCCCATTTGGTGGGGGTCAAGGGAAAGGGAGGGTCTGGCCTTCTCTTTCTGCTCAAGATCCCCATGGACAATTGGTGGGACACCGAATGCTGGACTCGATGGGCTTTGGCCTGATTCAGCAGGGATTGTCTTATGTTCTTATGTTCTAACCCAATTGGGATTCGCTATCAAAGAGATAAAAGCCAGAAATTTCTGAATCTCTCCCTAGCCGCCTAGTTTATTCTCCAAATAATTATAGTCCCCGCATTGTAAGCCTATATAAACCCAAGGGATTTGCAGGCATCACCCACACACATTCAAAATACCGTTTCTAACATGTGGGAAATGAATACTTTTGCTCTCTTAGTTCCTTGGCTGCAAATAGAAATTTGCTGAGAAATAAGGGAAGTTTATTGAGCTGCCTGAATTGGCAACGAAAGAAGGGTGGAGTGAAAGAGAGTTTAGTTAGAAATTGGAAGGAGACTGTCAATGCACACCTGTATGTTTGGGGGGCAAAAGATTTTACACTGCAGGGGAGGTGATTGGATGTCACGTTCTTCAAAATGAATGCAAATATCTAACTGATTATTGGCAGGCATGGGCATGCCTTGGGGTGCCTCCTTTTTCCTTTCATCTCAGTTCAATGAAGGAAAAAAACCCCAACAACACCCAAGAGCTGTGAATTTGATGCCTCCGTTTTAATTAAGATTCATGGAAATCTGCAACAGAGTGTTATGGTTTAATAGAAACATAGAGGATTGACGGCAGAAAAAGACCTCATGGTCCATCTAGTCTGCCCTTATACTATTTCCTGTATTTTATCTCAGGATGGATATATGTTTATCCCAGGCATGTTTAAATTCAGTGACTGTGGATTCTTCCTTCCTTCCCCTTCCTTCTTTTCTTCCTTCCTTCTCTTTCTTACCTTCCTTCTTTCCTTCTTCTCTCCCTTCCTCATTCATAGAAATATAGAAGACTGACGGCAGAAAAAGACCTCCTGGTCCATCTAGTCTGCCCTTATACTATTTCCTGTATTTTATCTTAGGATGGATCTATGTTTATCCCAGGCATGTTTCAATTCAGTGACTGTGGATTTACCAACCACGTCTGCTGGAAGTTTGTTCCAAGGATCTACTACTCTTTCAGTCAAATAATATTTTCTCATGTTGCTTTTGATCTTTCCCCCAACTAACTTCAGATTGTGTCCCCTTGTTCTTGTGTTCACTTTCCTATTAAAAACAACTCCTGCCCTTTTCCCTCAAGAAGACGTCCTATTCTTACTCCCTTCCCAGTTCTTTGGCATTTTTCACCAATGGACAGAGATTCTTGTCAACCGAGCATCTTCAATGATGTCCTTCTTCTATGGGAGTGGTGTTCTCGAACTTCCTGGTAGCATCTTAGTTATCTTTCATTAATTCACATTTACTTTTAACGGATTCCTCTTAAGTGGAAAGGGCAAATTTGATACAGGTTTGATCTTGTTCAGTTCTTCACCCATTTATACCTTAGGCTTATCTCATTTCAGCTAGAGAATTTGTGCAAAACAAAATGCAGGGCTAATTTTGGGGGGATTTTTCTCGCAAGCATTTGCACCAATTCCAAGCTATTTCTCAAATACGTTCGATATCTATGTGAATATTGTGCTTTTTTTTCATACTTTCTCCAATTTTGTCTGCCTTTTTTAGTGCTTCAAAATGCCGAAAAATGAGGAATTAAATTGATTCCTGCACGTAGAATCAAATATACCTAGGACTTACTTTGCTTTCATTTTGGGGGGATAAAAATCGTACCACATTTCTTCATAACGGGTATGGTATATGACCGAGCTTTCTTTCTTTCTTTCTTTCTTTCTTTCTTTCTTTCTTTCTTTCTTTCTTTCTTTCTTTCTTTCTTTCTTTCTTTCTTTTTAAATGCAAAACCAGAAACCGTTTTGTCTGGACAGATCATTTTAGCTCTTAAGAATGTGAGTTTGGGGTTTCGGTTTTCATCTGTTTTCATCATATGGCTCTGAGGATGCCACCTAATGTTTTCACCAGTCCCGATATTTTCATGGCAAAAAGATTTAGCCAAGTCCACTACAATAGCTCTGATGACTGAATTATGAATGGCAAGGTTAAAAGAGGACAACCCATTTGGTCTAATGCAGGTTGTCAAGCTCAATTTCACTGACCGATGCATCAGGGTTGTGTTTGACCTTGGGGCAGAGGTGAGCTGCTGCCCCCATTGGGGGGAGGACACAGTGGGGTAGTGCGTTCATGCACTATTTATTGAACACTTAATATTAATTGTCTTTCCTTCTCTAGTACTTTAGTATGATCCTTTTAAAATTACTTTAATTTTTAATTTTTAATGTATTTATTAAATTTTTCCTTTTTTAAAAAAAACAATACATGATCGTATTTACAGATGAATCTACATCATATATACATTCCTATCAACATTATCTTTTGATTGCTTTTAGATTTCTTGATGTTTTGTTTCAATGTTTAGTTTGAGTTTCTTTTTTTTGTCCATTGGTACCATTTCATAGTAGTCCAATTCTTTTCAATTATTGAGTTCCATTGTCAATCTGTCCATCTCTGCGCAGTCGTATATTTTCATAATGATCTCGTTGTCTTCAGGTATTTGCGGGTTTTTCCAGTTCTGTACAAATACAATCCTTGTCGCTGTTATTATATGCAAGCTTCAATATTTTACATTTTTAGGATAAGTCCCTCTCATAATATCCAGTAAAAAAACTCTGCTATATATTCCATTTTTATATTTGTTATTTGACACAACCAAATATTTATTTTTTTCCAATATTTTCTTGTCTCTGGACATAACCACCATAGATGAAAGAAGGTGCCTTGAGTCTTATTACATTTCCAACACAATGGGCTGTAATTTTTGTGCATTATGGCTAATCTTTTGGGTGGGAGATGCCAATGGTATAACATTTTATATTGGTTTTCTTTGTATTACTTAAATTACTTTTAAAACAGGAAATAATTAAATAGTATGTTTTTACCCATAAATGCTTTAATCATTTTAATCATTATCTAGAACTGAACTTTTATAGCAATGAAACAAAATTGAGCTACTTGCCTAATCTGTTATCATACTGGGTTCAGTACTAAACCTTAAAATGTTACTGTGCTCTTCGACAAATAATGCTATCTATCATATGTCCTTTTTGTGGCTATTCAAAGTAATGTGACTTAATCAACTGAAAAAGAGTCCAAGCACCGATTTGAAAATTTACATTAGTTGGTAAGCCACTCCCACCCAGTCACATGACCTTTAAGCCACCCCTGGTCACATGATTGTCAAGCCACTCCCACCTGGTCACATGGCCAGCAAGCCACTCCTATCCTGTCACATGATCATCAAGCCACATCCACAAAATAAGCCACACCCACAGCGTGGCCGTAACATTTTTGGCAGCCCATCACTGCCAATATGCATAATTTTGCATTTGTTATCCACTGATCCCAAACTTGATGTTGTTTGCTGATGATGTGTCAGGCGCAAAAAATCAGGATTGTTTGTAAAGTTGCAACATAGGAGATTTAGTCAAGTCAGGAA
Source organism: Erythrolamprus reginae (assembly GCF_031021105.1). Classification (NCBI taxonomy): domain Eukaryota; kingdom Metazoa; phylum Chordata; class Lepidosauria; order Squamata; family Dipsadidae; genus Erythrolamprus; species Erythrolamprus reginae. The sequence goes on from NC_091960.1 coordinate 33,668,563, forward strand.
TCTGGTCAACTGAAGCGCAACACTAAATTGCCACCAGATAAGGGTCAATGGAATTCAGAATGGATGGGCTTGAAACGCTTCTAGCAACACAACGATTCCAAACCGATGACATATTTAACTCTGCCCCCGCCCAGCCCTGCCTGCTTTTCTTCTAACCATCTGACTCATGTTGCGACTCCTTTGACATGGCACCAAGGTCTTCAGGGTGGTCTGGAAAGACCTTCGGGGCCAGGATTCTCTCAAGTTCAGCTGGATGAAAAAATAGCTAGAAAACCCATTATCAATAGACCTGAACAGAATCCAGTTTCCACAAAAACTGTTCGAAGGGAGCGTCACAAATCTGGATTCCAAATCTGGATTTTCAAGGTGTTTCTATTTATTTCTCCACCCCCTGTATGTTCTGTCGGGCTCTCTGGTAGACTCTTCCCGAAAATTCACAGGTACATATTTCAGACACACACACGTTCGAAAATTCAAAACAATGTTCTAACTAAGCCCTCTTTTTGTATAGGAAAGAGCCCTCGTCTCCAAACAAACTGGTAATTGGTACAAGTCCCTTATCAGTTCTGTGATACTTAGCTTGCAGCCGTGAGGCAATTCACAGTCCTTCTTCTTTCACAAAGTAAAACACACTTTGCTCTGGTTTAGTTTCAAAGCAGGGAAAAATCAGCACACAAAAGGTCAAAGTCAGCAAAGCAGTCACGAAACACAACGATCAGATAATCCTCCACAATGGCCAAACCCACAGGCTGCTCTTTATAGCAGCCTCACTAATGACCCCAGCCCCACCCAACCACAGGTGGCCTCATTTTCTTTGATAATAATCTCTCAGTTGTTGCTGCCTATGCATCGTTCTCCGCATGCGTGGCTGTATCATTAACTCTTGTTCCGAATCCAAGGAGGAGCTAGATAATTGATCTCCTTCTGAGCTGTCTGCCACACTCTCCTCCTCCCTGTCACTCATGTCTTCTTGGTCAGAGGAGCCTTCATCATCAGATTCCACCGGGGGCAAAACAGGCCTGCAGCATGTGGATATCTCCCCCACACATCCACAGTCCTTGGGTCAGGAGCTGGGCCAGAGCTAACCACAACGCTGTATGTCCATCCTAAGATAAAATACAGGAAATGGTATAAGGGCAGACTAGATGGACCATGAGGTCTTTTTCTGCCGTCAATCTTCTATGTTTCTATGTTCAACCTAAGTGCCTTTTAAAACACACAGATCCACACAACGCTTCCGTTTTCCATTCACTCACCCCCAGCGAGGAGCATCGGGAGACGGCCTATCTCAGGAGCGTTAGGAACGTCATCGCTCCCGCTTACCCTCATTGTAGAGTCCCGCCGCATCCCCACCACCCTGTCTGCCACTCCCTGGGCTGCCGTTGCTAACACAGAGTTGTTTCTCTTGGCACGCGGCTGAGGACATTTCTGTAGATTGTGAGGGAGGGAATTAAAAAGGAAGGGAAAAAAATCTGGCTTGGCTCGGAGCAGCTGTTAGGAATGGCTGGGGACCAACTTCTGAGCAGTGGAAAATACCGAGCACTTTGAGGACGACAAGTACGGAGTCAGAGCCTGAGACTCTGGCAAAGGGACAAGCAAGGAAAGACTGGGTTGCTATCAGGGGCGGATTGCGCAAGGAGCAAAAACACACTGAATTCATGCATGCGCATGAGATTTTGGTGGGGTTTTATTGCTTCCACGCAGGTACAGAAGCAAAAAAAATCACCAAAATCTCTAACAGGTGTGTGTCCTCTCATGAGATTTTACTTCTGAACATGCAGATGAAGCAAAAATTCACGCATGCAAGAGAATTGAAGCTGAGCATGTAGCACACCATGTGCTACCCATGCTCCATCTTCTACTGTACCAGTAACAACCCACTGCTGTTTGCTACACATCTCTCACCCACTTCCACCCTTTACTGGGCCGAGGGGCTGTAGGCAGTGAAGGGCTACCAAATTTTTTACTACCACACTGTGAGCATGGCTTATACAGGACGCCCTTCATTTTCTTTCAATATCTTTCAGTGCAAATTGGGTGCTCTGGGGTGGAGTTCCATTTTTGGTATCACACTGCGTTCCACCCTGTTCTGTCGGGCTCTCTGATACACTCCTCCCAAAAATTCACAGGTACAAATTTCACACATACACACGTTTGAAAATTCAAAACAGTGTTCTTTATAATGAAAATTCACATAAACCAAGCCCTCTTTTGGTATAGCAAAGAGCACTGGTCTCCAAACAAACTGGTAATTTGTACAAGTCCCTTATCAGTCCTGTGATACTTCGCTTGCAGCTGTGAGGCAATTCACAGTCCTTCTTCTTTCACAAAGTGAAACACACTTTGCTCTGGTTTAGTTTCAAAGCGGGGGAAAATCAGCACACAAAGGTCAAAGTCAGCAAAGCAGGCACGAAACACAATGATCAGATAATCCTCCACAATGGCCAAACCCACAGGCTGCTATTTATAGCAGCCTCACTAATGACCATGGCCCCACCCAACCACAGGTGGCCTCATTTTCTTTGATAATAATCTCTCAGTTGTTGCTGCCTATGCATCGCTCTCCGCATGCGTGGCTGTATCATTAACTCTTGTTCTGAATCCAAGGAGGAGCTAGAGAATTGATCTCCTTCTGAGCTGTCTGCCACACTCTCCTCCTCCCTGTCACTCATGTCTTCTTGGTCAGAGGAGCCTTCATCAGCAGATTCCACCGGGGGCAAAACAGGCCTGCAGCATGTGGATGTCTCCCCCATATCCACAGTCCTTGGGGCAGGAGCAGGGCCAGAGCTAACCACAACACACCCCATCCAGGCAGCAGCCCACCCCTGGTTGTAGGGAGTTTTTTCACGTTGGAGAACATCTAAAAAAGCAGAGCACTTTTCCAGTGTCTGTAAAAAAAAAAAAATTAAACCCCCCCCATAAAGGTGGTCCTTGACTTACAACCAAACCTGACGCTAGAATTTCTATTGCTAAGCAATAGAAGTTGTGCCGGATTTTACCAATAGTTTTGTCAAGAAAACCACTACAGTCCTCAGTCAACTACATGGTTGATAAGCAAATCTGGATTCCCCCATTATAGCAATAGCATTTAGACTTATATACCGCTTCATAGTGCTTTTACAGCCTGCTCTAAGCAGTTTACAGAATCAGCCTATTGCCCCCAACAATCTGGGTCCTCATTTTACCCACCTCGGAAGGAGGGAAGGCTGAGTCAACATTGAGCCGGTGGTGAGATTTGAACTGCTGAACTACAGCTAGCAGCAGTGATGGGTTGCTGCCCCCATGGGGGAGGGCAGTGGGGATAGTAAGTTTATGCGCTATTTATTGAATACTTAATAGTTTTTTATTGTCCTTCCTTGTCTAGTACCTCAGTATGATTCTGAATGACTTTTAAAATGGAAATAATTGAATATTTATATTTAATATTAACAATATTTATATTGTTTTTACCCATAAACGTTTTAATCGTTTTAATCATTGTTTAGAACTGCTTTTATAGCAATGAAAGAAAATCGAGCTCCTTGCCTAATCTGTTATCATACCGAACCTTGTGGGTTCAGTACAAAACCTTAAAATGTTACTGGGCTGTTCAACAAATAGTGCTGTCTATTATTTGTCCTTTTTGGGGCTATTCAAATAATGTGACCTTAATCAACTGAAAAAGAGTCCAAGCACCTATTAGAAAACTTACCTGGGTCACTAAGCCACTCCCACCCAGTCACATGATCTTTAAGCCACCCTGGTCACATGGCTGGAAAGCTACTCCTACCCAGTGACATGACCATCAAGCCACACCCACACAAGAAGCCACGCCCACAGTGTGGCAATAAAAGAAATTTGCAGCCTAACACTGTGGGGGAAACATCCACATGCCGCAGGCCTGTTTTGCTTCTGATAGAATCTGCCGAAGAAGCCTCCTCTGACCAAGGAAGCACGAGTGACAGGGAAGAGGGGAGTTTGGCAGACAGCCCAGGAGGAGATCAATCATCTGTATCATCCTTGGATTCTGAACAAGAATTAATGAGACATCCACGCATGCGTAGAGTGATGCATAGGAGACAACAACTGAAGGATTATTATAAGAGAAAATGAGGCCACCTGTGGTTGGGTGGGGCTGCTGTAATTAGTGCTACAGATAAAAGTGCAGCCTGGTGTTTTAGCTTCATGGCAGTTTATCTCATTCATTGTTTTGTCAAGATGGTGTTTTTTGTGCTGTTCAAGATTGTGTGTGGACTCTCTGGACTTTAGAATTGGACTCAATTTCCCAGTTATTGGGTGAGCAATTGGACTGCATTTCACCTGTGCCTTGTGTGTACCAGAAAATCCCTTTGACATTTAAAAAGGGAGCTGTTTCTGTTTTTCTGTTTATAAAAACTTTTGGCTTTTCCTTTTATCGTGTGGTGTGTGTCTTCCTGGACTAATTACCCTGTAATTACGGGCGGTTGAAACACGCCGGCGGAACACCTATTAACTTTTTTTTTTCCTGGGCAAATTGCAGCATTTTCCCTTGACTTGCTCAAGCACTAAAGAAGGCTGGGAATGTCTTCCTGAAATGGAGAGAGAGAGAGAGAGGGAGGGAGGGAGGGGAGGTCAGAATTCTTGGAATAGCAACCAGCTGAGTTAACAGATCTACTTTCTTTCTCGAAACAAAGCCCAGACATTGGCTGCTTCTCTAACTCCCAGCTGGCAGCCTGCGATGGGGCCGGAGGGAGGGAAAAGCTAGTGACTGGGAAAGTCCAAATAAAGTTGCTTTATTAGAAATGTTAATTTCTAATACATTAACTTAATTTCTACTTAAATGTTATTTAATAGAAAGCAAATGGATGAGATGGAATAGCAAATAGTATTATACGTTTGTACACTGCTCAAAAAATAAATAGGGAGAACACTTCAACAACACAATATAACTGCAAGTACTGTAAATCAAACTTCTGTGAAATCAAACTGTCCACTTAGGAAGCAACACTTGATTGACCATCAATTTCGCAGGCTGTTGTGCCCATTCAACTTCATACAGAACCAAGTATTCAATGAGAATATTTCATTCATTCAGATCTAGGATGTGTTCTTGGAGTGTTCCCTTTATTTTTTTGAGCAGTGTATAATGATATTGAAAAAGTTTATATCAAAGTTTTCCAGGTGATAAAAGCATTTTGTTGGATGATAGAAACATAGAAACATAGAAGACTGACGGCAGAAAAAGACCTCATGGTCCATCTAGTCTGCCCTTATACTATTTCTTGTATTTTATCTTAGGATGGATCTATGTTTATCCCAGGCATGTTCAAATTCAGTGACTGTGGATCACAGATCACAGAGAGGGAGAGGAAGGTAGTCCTTTTTTACTTTTTGCATTTTGCATTTTTGGAATTCAAGGAGAAGGGAGAGATTTAACTGGCTGGAACAGACAAAGGGAAGGAAAAAAACAGGAAAAAGCCATTTTAATTTGCACTTCAGATCACAGAGAGGGAGAGGAAGGTAGTCCTTTTTTACTTTTTGCATTTTGCATTTTTGGAATTCAAGGAGAAGGGAGAGATTTAACTGGCTGGAACAGACAAAGGGAAGGATAAAAACAGGAAAAAGCCATTTTAATTTGCACTTCAGATCACAGAGAAGGAGAGGAAGGTAGTGGCCCGCGCGCCTAACGGCGCGCGAATCATATAACTATAAACCAAAATCAGCAAAGTTTGGTAGCAATAGGGGTTGTGGATTTTATTGCTAAGTACTTGTATTTCAATACATTGTTAAGATGACTGGCTTGGTGCAGTGTAACACTTGTTTGGCTGTTGTCTTCCGTAGTACCTTGTGGAACTTGGGGTACTGCCCTCTTTGCATTAGGACATCTAGGTTAGATGGCGAGATCTCTAGATTGCAGTCCTTAGTTTGTAGCTTGCAGTCAGAAGTGGAAAGATTGTCCCAGCCACGTGCTGTAATGCAGCCATGTGTCCAGCCTCCACTTCCACAGCGCCACCCGAGGAGGAGGGCTGTGTGGACAACTGTCGGTTCAGGAAGATTGCGTGCAGTTGAGCAAAAACATAGTAATTTTGGTCTCTCTTTATCGAATTCCTATACTGTTCTTGCGGATTTAAATAGTAAGGATGTTGGAGATATTAGCAAGGCCCCTCAGGCAGAGAATGAGGGGATATTCAAAGGGGAAGTTGTTGTAAATGTCACCAAACCATCAAGTGCAGTTAGTAGAAATATAAAGAGGACACATTTTCTTGTGGGTGATTCGACTGTTAGAGGTGTTGATTTGGGACAGAGTAAGGACGTGGTGAAGGTGCTGAGGTGTCTCCCAGGGGCCACTGCCAGCAGGGACAGGAGGAGGATTACAAACATTGTCAAGGCTGTGAGTAAAGGCAATAACATTGATGTGGTGGTGCATCTTGGCACAAATGATTTGTCCCAGAGAAATGTCAATATAGTAAAAAGAGATTTTCAATGTCTAAGTGTGGAGCTGGGTAAAATAGCAGAGTCAGTGACTTTCTCAGAGGTGTTACCGGTTTGTGGCCAAGAGGATAAAACAACGTGTATCATAGAGTTTAATGTGTGGTTAAAGCAGTGGTGTAAAGCCGAAGGTTTTGGCTATGTAAGTCATGATGTCAGTAGGTGGTCTAATAGGGAGTTGTTTAAGAGGGATGGTTTGCATCCATCATACAGAGGTACCCAGGTACTCGGTGAGGAATTCAGAACTTTTTTGGACAGGCATTTAAACTAGGTAAAGGGGACAGAGATGTAACTGATGTGGGTGATTTCTGTCCCCGACCAATGAGGATAAAGCAGTTTTTGGAAGCTTATGAAAAGGGAGCTGCAAATAAAATAGATGTAGTTGTTGATGATAAGGGGCAAACTAATAATGAAAATAATGTTCTTCGTGTAATGTGCACGAATGCTCGAAGCTTGAGCAACAAGCTCTGTGAATTAATGGCCATAATATCTAGAGATAATTTGGACCTGGTTGCCATAACTGAGACATGGTTTAAGGATTCTAATGAATGGGAAATATCCATACCAGGATATACACTGTATAGGAAGGATAGAATAGAGAGAAGGGGAGGTGGAGTAGCCATTTATGTTAAAGAAACTCTAAAAACAACACTAATTCAAAATACATGTCAAGATCTAGAGACCCTCTGGATTTGCATGCAAAATAAAGACGGTTCTGTCATTAGAATTGGGGTGATCTATAGGCCTCCAGGGCAATCTGAGGAATATGACAACAAGATGGTGGATGAAATTACCCAAATGGCAGTAAAGGGAGATATTGTGGTTATGGGTGATTTCAACATGCCTGATGTTGACTGGAATATCCCCAGTGCCCTTACATGCAAAAGTAAGAATATAGTAGAGGCCTTTACAGGAGCAGCTCTGGCACAGCTGGTTAAGACACCAACTAGAGGGGAGAATATTCTAGATTTAGTTTTTACGAATGGGAATTGGGTTTCAGAGGTCAAGGTGGGAGAAAATTTAGGTTGCAGTGACCATCTATGTTTGTGGTTTGATATAAAAACTCATTGTGAGCAATCCTATAATGCAACCAAAGTATTGGATTTCAGAAAAACAAATTTTAATGCAATGGGGGAATATTTAGATAATGAATTAAAGGGGAGGGATAAAATGGCAGGAGCGAGCACCCAGTGGACTGTATTTAAAAAGGCCATCTTAAAAGCCACTGGACTGTATGTAAGACAAATAACTAAAGGTAAAAGGAAGAAGAAACCGCTATGGTTTAGCAATGATGTAAGGACTATAGTCAATGAAAAAAAGGCTGCCTATAGGAGGTATAAAGAGTCTGGAAGTATAGCTGATAGGGAGGTGTATAAAATGAGACAGAAGGAGGCGAAACAGATAATATATGCTGCTAAAGCCTCAAAAGAGGAAGAAATTGCCAAATCTCTAAAGAAGGGGGATAAAACCTTCTTCAGATATATTAGTGATAAGAAGAAGAAAAACTGCGGCATCACGAAGCTTAGTACCGGGAAAAATACATGCATTAATGGGAATAAGGAGATCGCTGACCATTTCAATAGCTACTTCTGTTCAGTTTTCTCAAAAGACACCTTACAAAATAATACTATAGAGGGATATAGCATTGCCTCCAACTGTACGGATTCAGCTCCAGTGATCTTAGAAGCCGATGTCTTAGAAGAACTTGAACGATTAAAGATAAATAAGGCAATGGGTCCAGATGGCATCCACCCCAGAGTTCTTAAAGAACTCAGATCTGTCATTGCTACCCCCCTGACTGATTTGTTTAACCAATCCTTGTTAACAGGAGATGTTCCTGAGGATTGGAGAATGGCAAGTGTTGTGCCTATCCACAAGAAGGGCAGTAGAGAAGAAGCTGGTAACTACAGGCCAGTTAGCTTGACATCAGTTGTCGTTAAAATGATGGAGACTCTACTGAAAAAGAGGATAAATCAGCACCTAAAAAACAATAAATTATTGGACCCAAATCAGCATGGCTTTACTGAAGGCAAATCATGTCAGACTAATCTCATTGATTTCTTTGACTATGTCACAAAGGTGTTGGATGAAGGTGGTGCCGTGGATATTGCCTACCTGGACTTCAGCAAAGCCTTTGATACGGTTCCACATAAAGAGCTGATAGATAAATTAGTGAAGATTGGACTTAATCCCTGGATAGTTCAATGGATTTGCAGCTGGCTGAAGCATAGACACCAGAGGGTTGTTGTGAATGGCGAGTATTCTGAGCAGAGTCAGGTTACAAGCGGTGTGCCACAAGGGTCTGTTCTGGGTCCTATTCTTTTTAATATGTTTGTGAGTGACATAGGAGAAGGTCTGGTAGGGAAGGTTTGCCTATTTGCCGATGACTCTAAAGTGTGCAATAGGGTTGATATTCCTGGAGGCGTCGGCAATATGGTAAATGATTTAGCTTTACTAGATAAATGGTCAAAGCAATGGAAACTGCAGTTTAATGTTTCCAAATGTAAAATAATGCACTTGGGGAAAAGGAATCCTCAATCTGACTATTGTATTGGCAGTTCTGTGTTAGCAAATACTTCAAAAGAAAAGGATTTAGGCGTAGTGATTTCTGACAGTCTCAAAATGGGTGAACAGTGCAGTCAGGCAGTAGGGAAAGCAAGTAGGATGCTTGGCTGCATAGCTAGAGGTATAACAAGCAGGAAGAGGGAGATTATGATCCCGCTATATAGAATGTTGGTGAGACCACATTTGGAATACTGTGTTCAGTTCTGGAGACCTCACCTACAAAAAGATATTGACAAAATTGAACGGGTCCAAAGACGGGCTACAAGAATGGTGGAAGGTCTTAAGCATAAAACGTATCAGGAAAGACTTAATGAACTCAATCTGTATAGTCTGGAGGACAGAAGGAAAAGGGGGGACATGATCGAAACATTTAAATATATTAAAGGGTTAAATAAGGTCCAGGAGGGAAGTGTTTTTAATAGGAAAGTGAACACAAGAACAAGGGGACACAATCTGAGGTTAGTTGGGGGAAAGATCAAAAGCAACATGAGAAAATATTATTTTACTGAAAGAGTAGTAGATCCTTGGAACAAACTTCCAGCAGACGTGGTAGATAAATCCACAGTAACTGAATTTAAACATGCCTGGGATAAACATATATCCATCCTAAGATAAAATACAGAGAATAGTATAAGGGCAGACTAGATGGACCATGGGGTCTTTTTCTGCCGTCAGATTTCTATGTTTCTATTTACCAACCACGTCTGCTGGAAGTTTGTTCCAAGGATTTACTACTCTTTCAGTAACCAACTAACTTCAGATTGTGCCCCCTTGTTCTTGTGTTCACTTTCCTATTAAAAACACTTCCCTCCTGGACCTTATTTAACCCTTTAACATATTTAAATGTTTCGATCATGTCCCCCATTTTTCTTCTGTCCTCCAGACTATACAGACTGAGTTCATGAAGTCTTTCCTGATACGTTTGATGCTTAAGACCTTCCACCATTCTTGTAGCCCGTCTTTGGACCCGTTCAATTTTGTCAATATCTTTTTGTAGGTGAGGTCTCCAGAACTGAACACAGTACTCCAAATGTGGTCTCACCAGCGCTCTATATAAGGGGATCACAATCTCCCTCTTCCTGCTTGTTATACCTCTAGCTATGCAGCCAAGCATCCTACTTGCTTTTCCTACCGCCCGACCACACTGCTCACCCATTTTGAGACTGTCAGAAATCACTACCCCTAAATCCTTCTCTTCTGAAGTTTTTGCTAACACAGAACTGCCAATGCAATACTCATGATAAATACCGAATGTAAATGTAAATTCATTTTATTGTGTTGAAGATTGAAGGTATATGACATTGCACTGTCTAAAAGTGGAGAAAAATAAAAAAATCTTTTAACCCCCACCCCTCCAAAAAATAAATGTTATTTGGATCTCACTAAAAATGTAACCTAAACAAGTGCAAAGTTATGCATATCGGGGGAAAGAACCCCAATTATCCCTACCAACTGATGGAGACCAAGTTTTCTGAGACAACCCAAGAAAGGGATCTTGGGGTTTTCGTGGACAGCAGCATCTTAGTATCCTTCCATAGTTGGATAACTTCGTTCCTATCAAACCGACAACAGGTTGTCAAAATAGGGAGCGCCATATCTAATCCTGTTCCGGTTAAGAGCGGTGTCCCCCAAGGCAGCGTACTTGGACCAACATTCTTCATACTCTATATAAATAACCTTTGCGATCACAATACAAGCAATTGCGGTTCTCTTAGCTGGCGATGTCAAACTTTTCAACACCACTGATAACACAGCAACTCTCCAAAAAGACCTTGACTTTGTGTCTGAATGATAAAACATCTGGGAATTCCAAATCCCAATCAAAAAAATGCTCTGTCCTATACATTGGCAAAAAAAGAATCTGAACACCAAATATAAGCAGAATAAACAAGACCTTGAAGACAACCCTCACTCCGTAAAAGACCTTAGAATACTCATTTGAAATGACCTAAGTGCCAAAGCCCACTGCAACAACATCATCAAAAAGGCTTGAAGAGTTGTTGACCTAATCCTATGTAGCTTCTGCTCCGATAATCTTACACCACTAACTAGAGCATGCAAAACTTTTGCCAGACCAATCCTTGAACACAGCTCATCTGTCTGGAATCCAAACTGCATTTCGGACATAAACACTCTAGAACAGTGTTTTTCAACCAGTGTGCCGCGGCACACTAGTGTGCCGTGAGACATGGTCAGATGTGCTGCGAAGCTCAGAGAGAGAAAGAAAGGAAGAGAGAGAGAAAGAAAGAGAGAAAGAAAGGAAGAGAGAGAGAAAGAAAGAAAGAAAGAAAGAGAGAAATAAAGAAAGAGAGAAAGAGTGAGCGAGAGAGAAAGAGAACAAGAGAGAAAGACAGCAAGAGAGAAAGAGAACAAGAAAAAGAAAGCAAGAGAGAGAGAGAAAGAGAGAGAAAGAAAGCAAGAGAGAGAGAGAGAAAGAGAGGGAGGGAAGGAGAGAGAGAGAAAGACATAGAGGGAGGGAGGGAGGGAGAAAGAGAGCAAAAAAGAGGAAAGAAGGAAGAGAAAGAAAGAGGGATGGAGAGAGAGAGAAAGAAAGAGGAAGGGAGAGAAAGAGGGAGAAATAGAGCAAAAGGGAGGAAGAGAGAGAGAGAGAATTTTTTTGTCCAAACTTTTTTAGCCGCCCCCCCCTCCCCGCTCAATAGACCCCAGGGTTTCGTAATTGTAAAAAATGTGCCGCGGCTCAAAAAAGGTTGAAAATCACTGCTCTAGAAAATGTCCAGAGATACTTTACTAGAAGAGCCCTCCACTCCTCCACACACAACAGAATACCCTACGCAACTAGACATACAATCCTAGGTTTAGAAAGCTTAGAACTACATCGCCTTAAGCACGACCGAAGCAAAGCCCACAAAATCATCTACTACAATGTCCTTCCTGTCCACAACTACTTCAGCTTCAACCACAACAACACACGAGCACACAACAGATACAACTTAAACTGCTCTAAACTCGACAGCAGGCAATACAATTTTAGTAACTGTGTAGTTGATGCATGGAACACACTTCCAGACTCTCACCTAATCCCCCAAACTTTACCCTTAGACTGTCCACTCTAGACCTCTCCCGATTCCTAAGAGGTCAGTAAGGGGCGTGCATAAGTGCGTCAGTGTGCCTTCCATCCCCTGTCCTAATGTTTCTCTCTTACTAGTATCATGTATATAAATATTATTATATATTTGTATACCAACAATATGTACCTGACAAAATAAAAAAAAATAAAAATAAAATAAATAAAATAAAAAAAATAAAGCCCACTGCAACAATATCGCCAAAAAAGCTTCTAGAGTTGTTAACCTGATCCTACGCAGCTTTTGCTCAGGCAATCTCACACTACTCACAAGAGCCTACAAAACTTTTGCCAGACCCATCCTAGACTACTGCTCATCTGTCTGGAACCCATACCACATCTCAGACATCAACACCCTTGAAAATGTCCAAAGATATTTCACCAGAAGAGCCCTTCACTCCTCCACTCGAAACAGAATATCCTACGAAAATAGACTAACAATCCTGGGTCTTGAAAGCCTAGAACTACGGCGCCTAAAACATGATTTGAGTATTGCCCACAAGATCATATGCTGCAACGTCCTACCAGTCAATGACTACTTCAGCTTCAACCGCAACAACACAAGAGCACGCAACAGATTCAAACTTAATACGAACCGCTCCAAACTTGACTGTAAAAAATATGATTCCAACAATCGAGTTATCGAAGCGTGGAACTCATTGCCGGACTCAATTGTGTCAACCCCTAACCCCCAACACTTCTCCCTTAGACTCTCCACGATTGACCTCTCCAGGTTCCTAAGAGGCCAGTAAGGGGCGTACATAAGTGCACTGGTGTGCCTTTCGTCCCCTGTCCAATTGTCTTTCCTTTCTCTCACTTATCATATATATTTTCTTTCTTTCATATATCCTCTCCTCTAAGTTCACTTTACCCTTATATATATTACCACATGTCTATTTTTCTTCCTATGTATTTGTGTACAGTATTGGACAAATGAATAAATAAATAAAATAAATAAATAAAAACAGGAGGCTCCCGAGCCACAGGGTGCTGACCCCTGATTTTGGGTCGTATCTTATTAAAATGCAGGATGCTTGGCTGCATAGCTAGAGATATAACAAGCAGGAAGAGGGAGATTATGATCCCGCTATATAGAATGCGGGTGAGACCCCATTTGGAATACTGTGTTCAGTTCTGGAGACCTCATCTACAAAAAGATATTGACAAAATTGAACGGGTCCAAAGACGGGCTACAAGAATGGTGGAAGGTCTTAAGCATAAAACGTATCAGGAAAGACTTAATGAACTCAATCTGTATAGTCTGGAGGACAGAAGGAAAAGGGGGGACATGATAGAAACATTTAAATATATTAAAGGGTTAAATAAGGTTCAGGAGGGAAGTGTTTTTAATAGGAAAGTGAACACAAGAACAAGGGGGCACAATCTGAAGTTAGTTGGGGGAAAGATCAAAAGCAACATGAGAAAATATTATTTTACTGAAAGAGTAGTAGATCCTTGGAACAAACTTCCAGCAGACGTGGTAGATAAATCCACAGTAACTGAATTTAAACATGCCTGGGATAAACATATATCCATCCTAAGATAAAATACAGGAAATAGTATAAGGGCAGACTAGATGGACCATGAGGTCTTTTTCTGCCGTCAGACTTCTATGTTTCTATAATGATTGTTGAATCAATGCCTTCCTGAATAGGGATGGTATGAGTTATTTTGCTCAGTCCCAAAGACAGGAATTTGGTTCGGATTCAACCAATCAGAACTCTTCTTTTCCGTCCCACCCATTGTCTTTCTCTGCCTCGCTTGGGACACTGTGAGAAAATTCTTTCCCTAAAATATTCAAATGAGCCAGGCTGCTGTGGGAGAATGTGGTCCCTATGGAATCCTGGATCTGGGAAGGAGAACATCTCAGTGTTTCATATACTCGGTTCGTCAGACCTGTGAAAATTGGAGCAGTCCCAAATTGGGGCGGGGAGGTGGGTCGAATGCCAGCTCTTCAGCAGTTGATTGATAGTTGTTTAAATGTCACTCCAAAAATATTCACATTCTCATTCCGGGCTTCATATAACCTTGGTTATCTTGGTCATTAAGCTGGGAAATATGCCCATGTTACTCCAACACTCCGCAGTCTGCATTGGTTGCCGATTAGTTTCCGGTCACAATTCAAAGTGTTGGTTATGACCTATAAAGCCCTTCATGGCACCGGACCAGATTATCTCAGGGACCGCCTTCTGCTGCACGAATCCCAACGACCAGTTAGGTCCCACAGAGTTGGCCTTCTCTGGGCCCCGTCAACTAAACAATGCCGCTTGGCAGGACCCAGGGGAAGAGCCTTCTCTGTGGCAGCCCCGACCCTCTGGAACCAACTCCCCCCAGAGATTAGAATTGCCCCCACCCTCCTTGCCTTTCGTAAGCTTCTTAAAACCCACCTCTACTGCCAGGCATGGGGGAACTGAGATACTCTTTCCCCCTAGGCCTTTACAATTTTATGCATGGTATGTCTGTATGTCTGTTTGGTTTTACAATAGGGTTTTTTAACTGTTTATATTGGATTGTCATATGCTGTTTACTACTGTTGTTAGCCGCCCCGAGTCTACGGAGAGGGGTGGCATACAAATCCAATCCAATCAAATCAATCAAATCAAATATATTCCTGCTGCTCAATAATTTGCAGAAAAAATTACATTGCATGCATCTCATTTACTGTGGCCTGAATGGCAATGCTCCAAACATTTTAGCAATGCGAGTGCTGATTTGTTGGACGGCACAGAAAAAGGAGTGGGTGGATTCTTCACCTGGGTCTTAGCCAGTTTAGTTTCCTACGCAAAGTATGTCTAGTGCCTATAGTCACAAGGATAAAAATAAGTTTCTTCGTAACAACCGCAATCCTTCTTTGTGTCTTGTACTCTCTGCGATAATTTGGAACCGTTCTTCAAAAGGTCTCGGTCAAAATTTGAACCTGAAAACCTTCCCTAGACAAGAGAGGGATTGAATTAGTGACAAGCTGGTCACAGCCAGAACCAAAATTTTATTTATTTATTTATCTATCTATCTATCTATCTATCTATCTATCTATCTATCTATCTATCTATCTATCTATCTATATTAGATTTGTATGCCGCCCCTCTCCGTAGATTCGGGGCGGCTAACAACAATAAGACAATATAAACAAATCTAATATTTAAGTTAATTTAAAAAACCCTAATTTAAGAGACCAATCATACATACAGACATACCATGCATAAGTTTTATAAGCCAAGGGGGAAGGGAATATCTCAATTCCCCCATGCCTGACCACAGAGGTGGGTTTTAAGGAGCTTGCGAAAGGCAAGGAGGGTGGGGGCAACTCTGATATCTGAGGGGAGTTGGTTCCAGAGGGTCGGGGTCGCCACAGAGAAGGCTCTTCTCCTGGGTCCCGTCAAACGGCATTGTTTAGTTGAAAATGGGTTTTCTAGGCTTTGAATAGCTGGACACACGAGAGAGGGGATTTGATAAAGTGCAGCATTAGAGAGTGGTTGGAGATTAAGGAAAGCTGCCAATAAAGTTTGGTCAGCGCAGAAAAAGAAAGAAATTAGGAAATGTTGCATAAGGTCCATGGAATTTCCTTTTGTTCCCATTAGGGGTGAGTAAATCTTGTCAAACCTTTGTTGCTTTGCTCAACTTTTGAGAAATGAAGCACTGAACTCTTTATATTTTTATGTATTTATATAATAATGGTGATAAGGCTAGTGGGGAAGGTACCTCCCACTCAAAAGGTTGAGAGTTCAGTCCTAGGCAACGACAGGTGTTTATTTTCTAGGGTGCAAAGAAAAAAAAATCTGTTATGAACTCCATGCGGCATCAGGAAGGGCATCCGATCAACTCCATCCAGGCACCCTGACCCTACCCTGAATTAAGGAATTACAGGATGGACAAAAGGGAATTTCCTTAATATAATGACGATTAGGAAAAAGTCTATATAAACGCCTATAGATTTGTGAAAATACAAGTGCATGGTGTAACATGGGCATACTTTGGGAAAGCCCATGATTGCTCTCGCAGCTGCATTCTGCACGATCTGAAGTTTCCGAACATTCTTCAAAGGTAGCCCCATGTAGAGAGCGTTACAGTAGTCGAACCGAGTGAGTTATGTGCAAATCAACAAGGCTGTTGGGATTTCGTAATGGCCGCTATTCCACATCTGACTTTATCAGCAAGGTAGGGAAAGCCTTGCCATCCCAGATATTAATAGCCCTGATTGTTACTATCAAGTTTCCTTACCTTGGTTAGCTGCTGATTTTTCCATTTGATATGATACTAAAGCGACGGGTGAGCCTTTATCGGGGTGTGCAAGGCTGGGGAGAATTTCCATTTGCTTTCCTTATCGCGCGAGAAAAACAAATTCCAGATGGCTGAAAACTGAAGGGTTTTTAAAGGGGGGGGGGACCCAAGAAAATATGGTATTCTTGCATTAAACTTTGTAGCAGATTTGCTCCGAGGTCACTATTCCTATCTGCCTCCTTTCCCACAAGGTTTTGCTGCCACTGAAATAATCAGCAGTGGAAATAGCAGCTGAAAAGCAGGAGTCAAGCAAGACCCAAGGCTTAGCGACGTCAGAACGGATCGCACCAGTATTGGGAGCATCCCTTGAAGATTACTCAGAAGCTTCAACATCTCTCGTTGACAACTACAGACCAATTTCGCTTTGCGGCGGACGCGGAGTAAGCACACGGACACAGAAATGGGTTATAAAATGGGTCACATTTATTATAATCAAACAGGACCTGCAGAGGTAAGACCAAGAGGGCGGAAACGTCAATCAAAATTTCTTGGGCAACTCTGGGCGAAGCCTCTTGCTGAACAAAAGGGGGGGGTCCCCTTGAACTTGACCTCCCCCATTTGCTCCCTGCCACGCCCTTGCGTGTGGGGAGGCTCACCCACCCAGATACTCGACTGGGTGTGCGGTGGGTAAGCCCCAATGGCGTCTCCCCTCCATACCTGAGCCGGCCGAGCCCTGTAGCCATGTCGGGGAGCGGCCGTTTACCTTCCAAAGGGTACCCAAAGAAGATCACACAGTTGCTGAAATCCCCATTTTCTGCTCTTTACCGCTTCCCCGTGACCATAGGGGCAAGGAAATTAAACGCCGAATAGATTGCCAAATTAGCCTGATTAAAAACTAGAGTATGCTGGACACCCCCTATCCGCGTCCCCGCTCCAGTAGTGTGGAGTAGGCGAAAAAACGGCCAAACTAAAGGCGTTACAGCCGCCAAAAATTCCTACTCGGCCCCCTATGGCGACCTCTTGATCACGCTATGTAGAGGGAGGGTGGGTGGGTGCCAGCCAGGCCATGCTGGTGGCAGCGCAACAAAGAGGGAGGCGAGCAGCCCCTGCCCCCTTTTAAACAGGGGAAGCCGCTCGCTCACCTCCTGGAAGTCGTCATGCCCCGCGCCGATGCGGGGCATACTGGGCCCATGGGGAGCGGGAGGGGGTGCCTCTTCTCTGCACACCCACTCGCCGCCCCGCTCCCCCTCCCTGCCACCAGGATTGCCAGCGTCCTGCGGTGCTCCTCGCGCCGCCGCAACCGCCACCGGCCTGAAGATGGCCAACGGGCTTATGCTGCATCTCATGTAAAGTCATGGAATCAATTATAAATCAATCAATCACCCTTTACTTAGAATCAAATAACCTACTCTCTAACAAACAATTTGGATTCAGAAAGAAATTATCCTGCAACCTTCAACTACTTCACTGCAAAAACATTTGGACTACCCACTATCTTTTCTTCCTTTCAAATATGTTCACCTATACTTTTATATCTTTTCTTCTATTCTTTTCTTTACTTATATTATTACATATCTTTCTCTTCAATGTGTATTATGTATTGGACAAAATAAATAAAAAATAAAAAATAAACTTATCCAGAATGCAGCATCAGCAGCAGGTTACAGATCCAGACTGGTTCACCTTTTGTTTGTTTGTTTGTTCCACCCCATCCTGCCTGCTGCTGACCCCTGGGGAGGGGCTATATTCCAGAGGAGTAAGAGGCAGTGAAGTTTAGATACTTTGGCTAGAAGGAAAAGAGTCAAGACAACTCATGCCTAGAAGTCCTCAGGGCGGATCTTTAATGGGCAAGTAGCTTGCTTTAGTTTGACAAGATTTCTGTCTATGGGTGAGGAATAGAAAAGGGAAGGGTTTAGAATAAACTCTAGCCTCATCTAGTCTGCCCTTATAGATGGACCATGAGGTCTTTTTCTGTCGTCAATCTTCTGTTTCTATATTTATTTCTCACTTATTTTAAGAGCAACGTAAAATGTGTACGTTAAATTAATCAAAGCACAAACACTTAGATCTCTCCCTTGTGTCATGAAACATATAGCAGGTACCTGATTTTAGAAGGAGATTTTATTTATTTATTTATTTATTTATTTATTTATTTGTTTGTTTGTTTGTTTGTTTGTTTGTTTGATTTGATTTGATTTGATTTGATTTGATTTGTATGCCGCCCCTCTCCGAAGACTCACATCAGTAATAAAAACAATATAGAAGTGGAACAAATCTAATATTAAAAACATATAAAACCTTATCATTATTTAAAAAACCATACAGCACATTCATACCAAACATAAAACAAAGTATAAAAAAGCCTGGGGGGAAAGTGTCTCAATTCCCCCATGCCTGGAGGTATAAGTGAGTCTTGAGTAGTTTACGAAAGACAGGGAGGGTGGGGGCAGTTCTAATCTCCGGGGGGAGTTGGTTCCAGAGGGCCGGGGCTGCCACAGAGAAGGCTCTTCCCCTGGGTCCCGCCAAGCGACATTGTTTAGTTGATGGAACCCGGAGAAGTCCAACTCTGTGGGACCTTATCTGTCGCTGGGATTCATGTAGTAGCAGGCGGTTCCGGAGGTACTCTGGTCCAATGCCATGTAGGGCTTTAAAGGTCATGACCAACACTTTGAACTGTGACCGGAAACTGATTGGCAGCCAATGCAAGCCATGGACTGTTGAAGAAACGTGGGCGAATCTGGGAAGCCCCACGATGGCTCTCGCCGCCGCGTTCTGCACGATCTGAAGTTTCCAAACACTTTTCAAAGGTAGCCCCATGTAGAGAGCATTGCAGTAATCGAACCTCGAGGTGATGAGGGCATGAGTGACCATGAGCAATGACTCCCTGTCCAAATAGGGCCGCAACTGGTGCACTAGGCAAACCTGGGCAAACGCCCTCCTCACCACAGCCGAAAGACGATGTTCCAATGTCAGCTGTGGATCGAGGAGGACGCCCAAGTTGCAAACCTTCTCTGAGGGGGTCAGTAGTTCACCCCCCCAGGGTAATGGATGGACAAATGGAATTGTCCTTGGGAAGCAAGACCCACAGCCACTCCGTCTTGTCTGGGTTGAGTTTGAGTTTGTTGACACCCATCCAGGCCCCAACAGCCTCCAGGCACCGGCACATCACTTCCACTGCTTCGTTGACTGGACATTATGCCTTAGATTTAAGGCAGTTTTTTTGAAAATATAATTATCTATTTTACTGTGTATTGTGTTTCAGCTATGATTGATTGATTGATTCATTGATTGATTGATTGGTTTGATGGTTTGTATAATGGTTGGTTGTATATTCTTTTGTATAAATGTACATTCTTTCCTGTACGAAGAACGCCTAGATTAGATTAGATTTATTGGATTTATATGCCGCCCCTCTCCGCAGACTCGGGGCGGCTCACAGCAATGGCAAAACAATACATAGTAACAAATCCAATACCCACCAATCCAATTACAATTTTAAGCTAAAAAATTCATAAAAAAACAACCCCAGAATATTAAAAAACAAGCACACAATCAATCTAACACCAAAACAACATGGGCAAGGGGGACATGTTTCAGTTCCCCCATGCCTGACGACAGAGGTGGGTTTTAAGGAGTTTGCGAAAGGCAAGGAGGTGAGGGCAATCCTAATCTCAGGGGGGAGCTGGTTCCAGAGGGTCGGAGCCGCCACAGAGAAGGCTCTTCCCCTGCCTAGGCTGTCTGATACCCAAAGAATAAATTCTTGATGTTGTAAATTCTCTTCTCTGCTCGAGTTTTTGCAAGCTCAGCTTCCCTGCCACAGGACAAAAGCTGGATCCATCCATCCGTTCACCCAAAGCTCTATTGTGCTTATGAACAACTGCAAAACCAGTTGCCTTTCCCCCAGGGATGCTTTTCTTCTGCCCTTACAAAGTAATAGGAAATGTATCATCGGTTAAATATTTATGCCTAAGCAAATATCAACGCTGGCTCTCCCACTAGGGCAGCCCCAGGAAGTAGATTGGGGCATGTCATGAACGGACAGCAAGCCCTTCGCAATTTAATTTGTTTTTGTTGTATTTTAACCTGCAGTGAATGGAGGAGATGTTTGCGAGGTGCCTCACCTGCCAAAACAACTTCAGGTTAGCCTTTGAATCATGTGCGGCTTTGATGACCTCATGGTCAGGTCCATAACATTATATGGCAACAGTAGAGATGTAATTTTCCATCAGTCTCTTCTGTGATACAGGTGGTCCTCAACTTATGGCCACAATTGAGCCCAAAATTTATGTTGCTAAGGGAGACATTTGTTAAGTGGGTTGTTTACCCCCAATTTACATTTCTCACCACATTTTTTTGGGGAATCGCTGCAGTTCTTAAATTAAGGGAATCCGGTTTCCACATTGTATTTATATTGTATTTGTATTTATTAGATTTGTATGCCGCCCCTCTCCGAAGACTCGGGGTGGCTAACAACAATATAAAAAGACAATGTAAACAAATCTAATATTAAAAATAATCCAAAAAACGCCCAATTTAAAGAACCACTCATACATACAAGCATAACATGTATAAATTCTATAAGCCTAGGGGGAAGGGAAATTTCAATTTCCCCATTGCTGATGACAGAGGTGGGTTTTAAGGCAAGGAGGGTGGGGGCAATTCTGATATCTGGGGGGAGCTGCTTCCAGAGGGTCGGGGCTGCCACAGAGAAGGCTCTTCTCCTGGGTCCCGCCAAACGACACTGCTTAGTCGACGGGACCCGGAGAAGGCCAACTCTATGAGACCTAACTGGTTGCTGGGATTCGTGCGGCAGAAGGCCGGTCCCGGAGATATTGTGGTCCGATGCCATGAAGGGCTTTATAGGTCATAACCTATAACAAACAAACATTGACTTTACTTGTCATAAGAACATAAGAAGAGCCCTGCTGAATCGGGCCAAAGCCCATCGAGTCCAGCATTCTGTGTCACACAGTGGCCCACCAATTGTGAGGGCTGCAAGCGGTGCTCCTGAGGTCCATCTTTCGGAAGGAGGGTGGGGGCAGTGCGAATCTCCAGGGGGAACTGATTCCAGAGGGTTGGGGCCCCCACAGAGAAGACTCTTCCCCTAGGCCCCACCAGCTGGCGCTGTTTGGTTGACGGGACCCTGAGGAGACTGACGGGATCTCACCGGACACTGGGATTCGTGCGGTAGAAGGCGGTCTCGGAGATAATCTGGTCCGATGCTGGAGGGTTGCAGGAGGCCATCCCAGCCGAAAACAGAGATCGGGAGCCCATTTTCACTGGCAGAGCGCTTGGTCTACCACAGGCATCTCTGACATGAGTGACTTTGAGCTGGCCACGCCCACCCTGGCTACACCCACCCTGCGGACACATTGTGTACAGTCCACAACCCATTAAACGCAACCCTGATGCGTCCCTCTATGAAATTGATTGACACCCCTCCTGCCCTACAGCCTTATTCAGAAGAACCAAATTTAGCATTCCTGCTGCGGTCATTTTATATTTATTTATTTATTTATTTATTTTTTTATTCATTCATTCATTCATTCATTCATTCATTTATTTAGTCCAATACACAATGAGGGTTTTAGTGGGTATATATCTATATACACATAGTAAAATACATGATGAAGGTTATAGAGGAGATACTCATAGTAAAATATATCTAAGAAAGAATAGAAAAGAAGGTATAGGAATAGAACATATCAATTAAAGAATAGAAGAAGAGATATAGGAATAGAAGAAAGTTATAGGAGATATAGGAGAGCAATAGGACAGGGGACGGAAGGCACTCTAGTGCACTTGTACTCGCCCCTTACTGACCTCTTACGAATCTGGATAGGTCAACCATAGATAATCTAAGGGTAAAGTGTTGGGGGTTTGGGGATGACACTATGGAGTCCAGTAATAAGTTCCACGCTTCGACAACTCGGTTACTGAAGTCATATTTTTTACAGTCAAGTTTGGAGCGGTTAATATTAAGTTTAAATCTGTTGTGTGCTCTTGTGTTGTTGTGGTTGAAGCTGAAGCAGTCGCCAACAGGCAGGACGTTGCAGCATATGATCTTGTGGGCAATACTTAGATCTTGTTTAAGGCGTCTTAGTTCTAAACTTTCTAGGCCCAGGATTGAAAGTCTAGTCTCGTAGGGTCCCATCACCGCCCCACTTGCAGAAACGACATACCTCTTTTGACCAAAGCATACAACGTCTGACTTCATCTTGTAGTAGACCTACCTGTGTGTGTGTGTGTCTCACTAGGAAAGGAATGTTGAAGCAGGATAATATGTGAAGCACGCCTGCCTGAAAGCAGCATGAGAAATAGCCTTGGCATCTGTTTAGGTCAAGCCTTGGAGTCCTGGGGTTTCCCATTCCTTCACACGTCATCAGAGTTCACACCTCAAGAAGTTACCATGGGCCACCTCATTTGGCCTCCTCCCTTGGAATTTTGTGTTCTTTGCTCTGTTGTTTGGTGAGAGGAAAACAGGTGCAGTGGGCTCTTCGAGACACCCTTTTGTCAAAGAGGGCGTGCGCATCTCTAAATCCAATGGCATTCGAACGATCTCAGTTACATGGTGACTGTCTCTTCAAGTAGCTCCTCCAAGCCAGCTCTGAAGTCAGCTAGCATTGCAAGCTAAACAATAAGAGTCACCCAGGCAATAGTGAGAGATTTTGTAAACAATGAAGGGATGAATTTTTGAGTTGCAGCCCTAATACACACCTGACTCTTGATATATCGCCAGACTATTGACTTCAGAAGAAGGAGGAGGAGGAGGAGGAGGAGGAGGAGAAGGACTCCAAATCTCAACTAGCAAATGCTCTGTCCTACACATTGGGAAGAAGAATCTGAACTCCAAATACGAACTGAATAATCAAATTATCGCAGATAATCCCCACTCGGTTAAAGACCTTGGTATACTAATAACAAAAGATTTAAGTGCCAAAGCCCACCGCAACAATATAGCCAAGAAGGCTTCAAGAGTTGTAAACCTAATCCTAGGTAGCTTCTGCTCTGGCAATCTCACACTACTTACCAGAGCTTACAAAACTTTCGCCAGACCCATCCTCGAATACAGCTCATCTGTTTGGAACCCATATCACATCTCAGACATTAACACCCTTGAAAATGTCCAAAGATACTTCACCAGAAGAGCCCTTCACTCCTCCACTCGAAATAGAATACCCTACGAGACTAGACTTTCAATCCTGGGCCTAGAAAGTTTAGAACTAAGACGCCTTAAACAAGATCTAAGTATTGCCCACAAGATCATATGCTGCAATGTCCTGCCTGTCAGCGACTACTTCAGCTTCAACCACAACAACACAAGAACACACAACAGATTTAAACTTAATATTAACCACTCCAAACTTGACTGTAAAAAATATGACTTCAGTAATCGAGTTGTCGAAGCGTGGAACTCATTACCGTACTCCATAGTGTCATCCCCAAATCCCAAACCCCCAACACTTTACCCTTAGATTATCTACGGTTGACCTATCCAGATTCCTAAGAGGTCAGTAAGGGGCGAGTACAAGTGCACTAGAGTGCCTTCCGTCCCCTGTCCTATTGCTCTCCTATATCTCCTATACCTTTCTTCTATTCCTATATCTCTTCTTCTATTCTTTCGTTGATATGTTCTATTACTATATTTTCTTTTCTATTCTTTCATAGATGTATTTTACTATGAGTATCTCCTCTATAACCTTCATCATGTATTTTACTATGTGTATATAGATATATACCCACAAAAACCCTCATTGTGTATTGGACAAAATAAATAAAGAAATAAAAATTAAGGAGAAGGAGGAGGAGGAGGAGGAGGAGAAGGAGAAGGAGAAGGAGAAGGAGAAGAAGAAGAAGAAGAAGAAGAAGAAGAAGAAGAAGAAGAAGAAGAAGAAGAAGAAGAAGAAGAAGAAGAAGAAGAAGGTCTTCTTATCTAATCCCCTGCTTGGGCAGGAAACCCTACACTACTTCAGACAGATGGCTATCCAACATCTTCTTGAAAACCTCCAGTGTTGGAGCATTCACAACTTCTGAAGACAAGTGGCAAAAATGGCCTCCTATCACCCTCCAGAACGAGGTTGTACGCACAAGCGTGAGGGGGGGGGAGGGCATTGCATTATGGGTATGGGCACACAAGCATGTGCTATCATGTGCACGCATGGCCTTTTGGCACCCGAGCAAAAAAAGGTTCACCATCGCTACTTTAGGCTCTGTTCTTTCAAGCAGCATGTTAAAAAAAATCTAAAGCTGTCAAGCAAACATGAGCAATATGCCCAATGACTTCACATACAAGTCCTCTCATGATGGAAGTGCCTAGATTTCCTCATGATGGACTTACTATTCTGCAGGAATTTGGGCTACAGCCGCTAATTTAGCACGACTTCTCATGTTACAACCAGCCATCATGTTTTTTTTCAGAACTGATTATGGTTAATTGCCAACTCACCACTTCCTCTTAGGTGTCAAGTGGCTAAATTGGGCGAAAAACCAATCATCTCTTCTTCGCGAGAAGGATGGAGTCAAGGCTGACTTGTGGTGGTGGCAATGTGGTTTCCACTACTCACAGGTTGCAACGCTTTGCCTGGGTTTTTTTTAAAGCACTGGTTTAGGCAGGGAACCAGGAGATTTTTCTTGTGTTCTGGGAATTTATCATGCGGCAACCAAGAGCCGTAATTGTGAAATATTAAACCAGGGGAGTTGGCAATGATTTCTGAAAGCAAACAAGGTGTTTACCCCCCTAAAAAAATGACCAACAGGAGGAATATCTCAGAAGGCATCTCATTTGTATATTTGTATAGCTCATCTGTCTGGAACCCATACCACATCTCAGACATCAACACTCTCGAAAACGTCCAAAGATATTTCACCAGAAGAGCCCTTCACTCCTCCACTCGAAACAGAAGACCCTATGAAAATAGACTAACCATCCTGGGTCTTGAAAGCTTAGAACTGCGGTGCCTAAAACATGATTTAAGTATTGCCCACAAGATCATATGCTGCAACGTCCTTCCGGTCAACGACTACTTCAGCTTCAACCGCAACAACACAAGAGCACACAACAGATTCAAACTTAATATTAACTGCTCCAAACTTGACTGTAAAAAATATGACTTTAACAATCGAGTTGTCGAAGCGTGGAACTCATTACCGGACTCAATAGTGTCAACTCCCAACCCCCAACATTTCTCCCTTAGACTCTCCACGATTGACCTCTCCAGGTTCCTAAGAGGCCAGTAAGGGGCGTATATAAGTGCACTGATGTGCCTATCGTCCCCTGTCCAATTGTCTTTCCTTTATCTCATATATCATATATATTCTCTCCTTATCTATATATATATCATATATATTCTCTCCTTATCTCTTATATCATATATATTCTCTCCCTCCCATCTACTTCTCTTCTTTTTACTTTCTATCGTTATATATATTACTTAATGTCTATTCTCTTCCATATGTATTGTATATTGAACAAAGAATAAATAAAAATAAATAAAAATAATATTTCACACTGTGCATGACCTTTCCCTTGAGGCTCGTTGCCCTAAAGAGATGGGCGTTCAATGTTCCTGTTCGGAAAAGAACAAGAAGAAATTACCGCTGACCTCTCCTGGATTCAGTTCACCAAGTAAACCCAAGGGTTTCCATCATGTCAGCACAAGAGCTGAGTAGGAGGCAGGGTTTCTTCCCCTTACTATATTTGACAACCTTTAAACAGGCTCAGGGTATTCCACCGTTACAACTTTGGAAAGTCACCCGATAGTTTTCTATAAATAAATTATTGCAGGAATCCAAGCTGAATCAGTCACGGAGAGCAGAGATTTAGTCTTCCAAGCTTTCGGACGCGTGGTGGAGCCCACCCTCAGGGAAATTCTCTCTCTACTGTGTTTGCCCGAAAATAAGACCCTGTTTTATAATTTTTTTGAACACTGAAATCAGTGATGGGCTGCCAAAATTTTTACTGCCGCACTGGGGGTGTGGCTTATTTTGTGGGTGTGGCTTGATGGTCACGTGACTGGGTAGGAGTGGCTTACCGGTCATGTGACTGGGGATGACTTAAAAGTCATGTGACTGGGTGGGAGTGGCTTACTGACCAAGATAAGTTTTCAGATAGGTGCTTGGACAATTTCTACAACACTCCGTGGCCTGCACTGGCTGCCGATTAGTTTCCAGTCGCAATTCAAAGTGTTGGTAATGACCTCTATAGCCCTACATGGCATCGGACCAGAATACCACCGGAACCGTCTTCTGCCGCACGAATCCCAGCAGCCGATAAGGTCCCACAGAGTTGACCTTCTCCGAGTCCTGTCTACTAAACAATGTCATCTGACGGACCCCAGGGGAAAAGCCTTCTCTGTGGCGGCCGCAGCCCTCTGGAATCAACTCCCCCTGGAGATTTGAATTGCCCCCACCCTTCTTGTCTTTTGTAAATTGCTTAAGACCCACCTGTATTACCAGGCATGGGGGAACTGAGATACCTCCCCCAGGCTTATATAGTTTTATGTATTGTATGCTTGTGTTGTATGGTTTTAATGATGGGATTTTTAGATGTTTTTAAAAAAATATTAGATTTGTTACATTGTCATATTGTTACTATTATTGTTGTGAGCCGCCCCGAGTCTGCGGAGAGGGGTAACATACAAATCCAATAAATAATAATAATAATAATAATAATAATAATAATAATAATAATAATTATTATTATTATTATTATTATTATTATTATTATTATTATTATTTCCGGTCACAATTCAAAGTGTTGGTTATGACCTTTAAAGCCCTTCATGGCATTGGACCAGAATACCTCCGAGACCGCCTCCTGCCGCACGAATCCCAGCGACCGATTAGGTCGGGCCTTCTCCGGGTCCCGTCAACTAAACAATGTCGGTTGGCGGGCCCCAGGGGAAGAGCCTTCTCTGTGGCGGCCCTGACTCTCTGGAACCAACTCCCCCCGGAGATTAGAACTGCCCCTACTCTCCCTGCCTTCCGTAAAGTTCTTAAAACCCACCTTTGCCGTCAGGCATGGGGGAACTGAAACATCTCCCCCGGGCATGTATAATTTATGTATGGTATGCTTGTGTGTGTGTTTGTTAGTATATTGGGGTTCTCTTTTAAACTTTTTTAAATATTTAAATTTATTTGGATTTGTTACGATTTGTTTATGCCTTGTTGTGAGCCGCCCCGAGTCCGCGGAGAGGGGCGGCATACAAATCTAAATAATAAATAAATAAATTATTATTATTATTATTATTATTATTATTATTATTTCACTTGATTCAGTCACTTTATTTGAATAGCCACACAAAGGACAAATGATAGACAGCATTATTTGTCGAGGAGCACAGGAACATTTTAAGGTTTTAAACTGATCCCACAACATTCATTGCAAATTCGGATTTGCTATTTGAGGAAAAATGTGTTGGGAGTTGAATCCATGGTGTATTCTTCAGAAAGGTTACAGAATGACCTCTCTAAATTTACAATGAGCGGTGTTGAGCAACTGCCACTCTATCAGCCTTGCAGTTAGCTGACCGCCGACTACGCAAACTTTTAACTGTTGGCCACTGCCCATTTCTCATTTTTGGCAATGAGCTAGGAAGGAACTCAGCAATACCGTAAGGCGTGAGTTTTTAACTGAAGTGCGAGGATAAAACTTTTCTTTGCTGTCCCAATATTAAATGTTTCTTATCAAATTTTATGCAGTTATTCATATTGTTTAACACATTTACATTTCATAATTGGTCTTATATACTGTAGTTCTTTTATAGTACCTCTTCAATTTATTGTTATTAAATACTTTGTTTTATAGTTAGCTGTTTTTTTAAAAAAAATATAATTTTTTATTGATTTTTTTTAGAATTTTACAAAAAACAAAACAGAAAGCATAAAGTGTACCATCGCCATACAGGAAAAAAAAATCCCTTCACCAGGGAAGAATCCATTTTGTATCCTTCATTTGCTTTGTCCCTGGGTTACATTGTTCATTCTTTATAGAGTGATTGAATTTTATTTCTTACATTTGCATCGCTTACTGATGTTGTTAATATATAATTTTTAACCTTCTCCCACCACCTCATTGTTGCTGCTAATTTTCCTTCATTATAATTATGTAGTCTAATTTCCATAATTTCATAGTGAATGTGATCCGCCATGTATTTGCACCAATTTTTTATCGTCCATTTATTATCATCTTTCCACCCAAGCACTATAGTTGCCTGGGCACTTTCTATCGCTGCAATTTTGATTTCTTCGTATTCTTTTACCTCACTATTTTTTATCAATAATGCTGCCTCCTTAGTTATTTTCCAATTACCATTCGTAATTTTATTCACTTCCATTTGTATTTGTTTCCAGAATTTTTGAACTTCATTACATTCCCAAAACATATTTATTTATTTATTTATTTATTTATTTATTTATTTATTATTTATTTATTTATTGGATTTGTATGCCGCCCCTCTCCAGAGACTCGGGGCGGCTAACAGCGACAATAAAACAGTGTACAATAGTAATTTGGTATTGATGATTAAAAACCCATTAATATAAAAACCAAACATACATACATACATACCATGCATAGAATTGTAAAGGCCTAGGGGGAAAGAGGATCTCAATTCCCCCATGCCTGGTGGCACAGGTGGGTTTTAAGTTGTTTACGAAAGGCAAGGAGGGTGGGGGCCGTTCTAATCTCTGGGGGGAGTTGGTTCCAGAGGGCTGGGGCCGCCACAGAGAAGGCTCTTCCCCTGGGTCCCGCCAGGCGACATTGCTTAGTTGACGGGACCCAGAGAAGATCCACTCTGTGGGACCTAACATAAATACTCCTTTTTCCTTGCACCCATGCCAACAATTTCCTTTCTTCGTTGTTTGAAAACGTGCTAATTGTACTGGTGTATAATACCATTTATGTAGTATTTTTTTTCTCATCTCTCTTATTCTTGTGTTTTTAATTTTTTTAATATTTTCAATTATACCTTCCATATCCCATTCATCAATTTCTAATTCGTCCTGCCAATATCTCGTCAGTCCTTTTACTACTTGTTCTTAGCTCATGGACAGCTAAGGGAGAAAACAAAGATATTTCTCTCTTTTTAAATGGTGCCGTTTATGCTTTTTTGTTTCCTGTTTCTGTCTTTGTGTTTATTTTTTGTCGGGTTTTTTTTTTTGTCTATTCTTGTTCACTTGCTTGCCTGTTATTTCTACCATTATTATGATTATATATATTGTAACTTATTTTTGTAGATACATTACGTACCTAGCTTTTTAAAATAATAATCTTCTGATCAAAGCACAATAACATATAAACTTAAAATTTATTTATTTTTATTTTTATTTTTTAAAAAAATAATTTTCTAATAATAATAATAATTAAAAAAACCTTTTCTTTGCTGGTTCCCAAGTCCTAGATTTGCTTGCTGGGAGATTAAGAGAAGAAACCAGGGTCCTAGACATGAGCCATTTGGAACAATGATGACTCCTATCATAAACTATTTACCTAAGAGATTTAACATTTCCCCAGCATAGCATGATCTCTCATGTTTTAGCGGATTTGGTTACCTGCTGTAGATTGGGGCGTACCACCGTGGGAATTTGAAAACTTGTAGACTTCAACTCCCCAGAATTCGCCAACCAAGCGTGACTTGACGACTGATTAATTTGAGATTCATAGCAGTCTTAGAAATGTGTTTAATTTATAGCTAGTAAGAGGATGGATTAGTTAGTTCTTTTAAAGGGCACCAAGTCTTAAATGTCTTCCTTCAGATAATCTCTTTTGACTCTCACTTTCTTTATCTAGAAGAAAACGCTGCAGGCAGTGTGGCAGACTGATAGATCCAGGCTGTTTATTATTATTATTTTACTGTAAATGTCAAGCAATCATTCCTAAACAGGGAAGGGAATTAAACATGTCCATCAAGTTCTCATTGCATAGAGACACTATTTTCAAGGGCATCGGACCAGAATATCTCCGGGACCGTCTTCTGCCGCACGAATCCCAGCGACCAGTTAGGTCCCACAGAGTTGGCCTTCTCCAGGTCCCGTCGACTAAACAATGTCGTTTGGCAGGACCCAGGGGAAGAGCCTTCTCTGTGGCGGCCCCGACCCTCTGGAACCAGCTCCCCTCGGATATCAGAGTTGCCCCCACCCTCCTTGCCTTTCGTAAGCTTCTTAAAACCCACCTCTGTCGTCAGGCATGGGGGAATTGAGATATTCCCTTCCCCCTAGCCTTATAAAATTTATGCATGGTATGTTTGTATGTATGATTGGTTCTTTAAATTGGGATTTTTAAAATTACTTTTTAAAAATGGCCTCCTATCAACCTCACTTTCCTATTAAAAACACTTCCCTCTTGAACATAGAAACATAGAAATATAGAAGACTGACGGCAGAAAAAGACCTCATGGTCCATCTAGTCTGCCCTTATACTATTTCCTGTATTTTATCTTACAATGGATATATGTTTATCCCAGGCATGTTTAAATTCAGTTACTGTGGATTTACCAACCACGTCTGCTGGAAGTTTGTTCCAAGGATCTACTACTCTTTCAGTAAAATAATATTTTCTCATGTTGCCTTTGATCTTTCCCCCAACTAACTTCAGATTGTGTCCCCTTGTTGTGTTCACTTTCCTATTAAAAACACTTCCCTCCTGAACCCTATTTAACCCTTTAACATATTTAAATGTTTCGATCATGTCCCCCATTTTCCTTCTGTCCTCCAGACTATACAGATTGAGTTCATTCAGTCTTTCCTGATACGTTTTATGCTTAAGACCTTCCACCATTCTTGTAGCCCGTCTTTGGACCCGTTCAATTTTGTCAGTATCTTTTTGTAGGTGAACCTATTTAACCCTTGAACATATTTAAATGTTTACTCATGTTTCGCCCTCCTCAGACTTCAGAGGCTTCCCTGGAACCGATGGAGGGTAGAAATGCCCTCCTCCATCCCCCCGGAGGCTCTCCGGAAGCCAAAAACGCCTTCCCAGAGCCTCTGTGCAAGCCAAAAACCAGCTGGCACACACATGCACGTTGGAGCTGAGCTAGGGCAACGGCTCGCGTGCCAGCAGATATGGTTCCGTGTGCCACTTGTTGCACCCGCACCATACATTCACCATCACTGTCATAGAATCACGTGGTCACCTTTTGTGATCTTCAAACAAAGTCGATTCAAACAAAGCAGTTTCATTTAACAATTGTGTTACTAACTTAATAACCCCAAATGATTCACTTAACAGCTGTGGCAAAAAGGTTGAAAGATGGGGCAAAACTCACTCAATAAACATAAAAGTGAAAGAAGGGGCAAAACTCACTTAGCCACGTAAATTATGAGCTCAGCGGTGGTCATAAGTCGTGGACTAGCTGTGGATGGGACCAGAACAAAATTTTGTTTTGTTTAATTGAAATATAGTTTATTTATTTTTATCTATTTATTTATTTTGTCCAATACATAATACACATTGAAGAGAAAGATATGTAATAATATAAATAAAGAAAAGAATAGAAGAAAAGATATAAAAGTATAGGTGAACATATTTGAAAGGAAGAAAAGATAAATGAGGTAAGGAGAGACAATTGGACAGGGGACAGAAGACACACTGGTGCACTTATGCACACTCCTTACTGACCTCTAAGGAACCTGGAGAGGTCAATCGTGGATAGTCTAAGGGAGAAATGTTGGGGGTTAGGGGTTGACACTACTGAGTCAGGTAATGAGTTCCACGCTTCGACAATTCGGTGGCTGAAGTCATATTTTTTACTGTCAAGTTTGGAGCGGTTAATGTTAAGTTTGAATCTGTTGCGTGCTCTTGTGTTGTTGCGGTTGAAGCTGAAGTAGTCATTGACAGGTAGAATGTTGCAGCCTATGATCTTGTGGGCAATGCTTAGATCGTGTTTTAGGCGATGTAGTTCTAAGCTTTCTAGACCTAGGATTGATAGTCTGCTTTCGTAGGGGATTCTGTTTCGAGTGGAGGAGTGAAGGGCTCTTCCGGTAAAGTATCTTTGGACATTTTCAAGGGTGTTGATGTCCGAGATGTGGTATGGGTTGATGTTGATGTCCGAGATGTGGTATGTGGTATGAGATGTGGTATAGTCATGTCTTTACTATTTTTCCTCTATTGTCACGCTAGAAACACTAATTTGCTAACCGCTTCTGGAGGTCCCCAGAGGATGCAATCAAGATTAAGACCTCGGGTTACGCATTTCTACTCTATGATACATGATTACGACATTATTGTAAGAGTTGAGTAGCTGCCATAAATTTAGATTGTTAGCCTGTGAGCAGGGATTTTCTTCTTTCGCTTAATGACTGTAAACCCCTCTGGGGTCGTCGCAGAAATGTAGAATAAACAAACAGGGTTTTGCAGGGACCACACAGGGCGTAGCTGCAGAGGAACCAAGTACTTGAAAGTTACTAAGGAGGAAAAACCCTTTGCAGAAATCGTAATTATATCCTTTGCAGCCTTCTAGGCTAGTCATTGATGAGATTTTATTTCCCCCGTTCAGCATTAACCACCGGTCGCTGTGGATATGGAAAAACTGGCTCAGCTTGTAATTCCAATGATTAATTTTTTAAAAAAAAATCAACTTGGGAAGCAGATGGTAAAAGGCACGTTGACGTCCTGTTAATGAATTTAGTTAGCATTCATTAGCAGAATGGTAGTTATATGAATCACCTCTCGGCCTGACGGAGTGAATGTCTAATTGCACCCTTTGTAGGGTGATGCGGTAAAGGAAGTAATTGGGATGTTGCTAACGCCACGGTCTAATGTTTTGGGGGAAGAAGAGATAGGTGCGTCGTACCGAGGGCTCCTCCCTTGCGTTAAAGAAGCCAGATGTAGGGCAGGCAGTAAACATCCCGCGGAACGCGTTGAAGTCGCTTTGCCTTTGGCTTTGAAGGCAGGGTGACCCTGTTCTAGCTGAAACTGCCTTTTGATAAGTGGTGGAGATAAGGACGGTAAACATGTACTGGTGGCAGTATGGGGGCAAGGATCAGTGTCCGAGAAGGGAAGAGGGGACAAATGGACAGTAGGTATTTCAGAGGTATCATCAAGCCGGACGGATTCCAGGGGAATGGCTTGCCAAGGGCTTATGCCAGAAGTGGGCTGCTAAGGTGGAACAGAGACGTGTGCTCGCCCCCGTGGCTCTGAGCACTAGCGGAGTCCAGCGCAATAATACTGCACCAGGGCAGGGAGCGAAATCACGTGCAAAATCGCGTGCCCAAAGCGCTCCTGCATGTCCGCGCACGATTTCGCTCCCTGCCCAGGTGCAGTAGCAGAATTGCGCTGGACTCCGCTAGCACTCAGAGCCACGGGGGAGAGCACACATCACCGTCCCACATTATTATTATTATTATTATTATTATTATTATTATTATTATTAATTAGATTTGTATGCCGCCCCTCTCCGTAGACTCGGGGTGGCTCACACCAATAACAAAGACAATGCAAGAACAAATCTAATAATTTAAAAAACACTAAAAACCCCATTATTAAAAGCAAGTATACACACAAACATACCATGTATAAACTGTATAGGCCCGGGGGAGATGTCTCAGTTCCCCCATGCCTGACAGCAAAGATGGGTCTTAAGAAGTTTACAAAAGGCAAGGAGGGTGGGGGCAGTTCTAATCTCCGGAGGGAGCTGGTTCCAGAGGGTCAGGGCCGCCACAGAGAAGGCTCTTCCCCTGGGTCCCGCCAAATGACATTGTTTAGTCAACGGGACCCGGAGAAGGCCAACTCTGTGGGACCTAACCAGTCGCTGGGATCTGTGCGGCCCACCTCTGGCTTATGCTGGAAGAAAAGGGAGCCTTCTCTGATAGATGAGGCAGATATGAACACCACTGTTTTAAGGACTCCATCAGGGGTTGGTTCTAACTTTACCTCATTGGCGGTTCGCTTCCTCCTGCACCACCGTGCTTCGTGGGCATGTGCATAGGCAGTGCCGAGAAATCTGATTTTTTTAAAAAAGCGCCGAAAACAACACGGTGACACATACAGAGTTCTGGAAACTCGGGAAAAAAAATACATTTTTTTCTCAAAAAAAGATGGTGGCGTCCATGGACTGACACCAACTGAATCGGTTCTGTGATGTCATCAAGACATCAACGGTGGGTTGCTACCCGTTCGGGTGAACTGGTCCAAACCCACCTCTGGACTTCATCCTTTACTCTCATCTGGTATATAGATCACAGAGGAGCAAGCCATAGCCAGAGATATCCAATCTTGGCAACTTTTAAGACTTGGAGTTGACTGGAGAATTCTGGGAGTTGAAGTCCACAAGCCGTGAAGTTGCCAAGATTGGACACTCCTGCCATGGCCCTCCACAAACCCATTTGTGCCTTCCAGAATCATTCCGTGAGCTTCGTGTGGCTTTCAACAAATCTAATCGGAACCAGCAGCTGACCTTATGACCAGTGGTGGGATTCAAAACTTTTTACTACTGGTTCTGTGAACATGGCTTGGTGGACATGGCAGGTGAAGGATACTGCAAAATCCCCATTTCCTCCCGACTAGCTGGGACTCGGGAGGCAGAGAATAGATGGGCCTGGGGCCAGCCGCAGGTGGTATTTACCGGTTCTGCAATCTATTCAAATTTTCTCCAGAACTGGTCAGAACCTGCTAAATCCCACCTCTGCTTATGACAAGGAAAACACTGTTGAGTTGTGCATTTGAGCGGCTTGTCACTGGACTTCCCTTTTTCTACTCCTGCTCCTTCAATAGATGGAAAACAGTCCCTTTTCTTTATTGTCCAATTGTCCAGCTAATTTTAATGATTAAAAATATTTTAAGAAGCAAGACTATATTTTAGCATTAGAACTATAAATAAATGAGAGATAACTGCAACCACTGCAAGTCCAATTTTCTTCTAAACCCCCACCACTCCACAAAGTGGAGTGACAAAGTGACAAAATTGAACGGGTCCAAAGACGGGCTACAAGAATGGTGGAAGGTCTTAAGCATAAAACGTATCAGGAAAGACTTCATGAACTCAATCTGTATAGTCTGGAGGACAGAAGGAAAAGGGGGAACATGATCAAAACATTTAAATATGTTAGAGGGTTAAATAAGGTTCAGGAGGGAAGTGTTTTTAATAGGAAAGTGAACACAAGAACAAGGGGACACAATCTGAAGTTAGTTGGGGAAAGATCAAAAGCAACATGAGAAAATATTATTTTACTGAAATAGTAGATGCTTGGAACAAACTTCCAGCAGACGTGGTTGGTAAATCCACAGGAACTGAATTTAAACATGCCTAGGATAAACATATATCCATTGTAAGATAAAATACAAAAATTAGTATAAGGGCAGACTAGATGGATCATGAGGTCTTTTTCTGCCGTCAGCCTTCTATGTTTCTAAAGTATCACTGTATAATAAGAATTAACTAGTAGAATATTATTTAATTTTGGCTCCAAACTTCCAAAGTGTCTGCATTCCTGAATGTACAGTACTGTATGGATTCTCACTTTTGACATCTGGTTGTAGTTGGTCAAATGTAGGCTCCATGGGAATCTGTCCTGGCTCTGTTTAATTATTCCATAGACAACTAATCCCCCATCACAATAGCTTGTTGAGTTGTTTCCAGTGCCATTCTCTTCCCTACTCCAACTTACTCAAGACTATTAGTTCAGCTGCTCTGACATCGCTGGGGAAAATATCATGGTGATCCTTTGAAATACTCTTGATGTCACTCGGGAGATGTATTTTTCATTAGTTTAGAGAAGACGAATTGAACAGGACAGGGAAACCTGAGGATTGGTGGGAAAGAACTTGGGACTCACATGAAAGAGGAGCGTGATCACAACATTAATTTAGGGAAACCACTAGCATTTTTATTTCTCAATGCTCAAAAGGCGTTTGATAATTTGAACTGGGAATTTTTTACTAATAAATTAAAAATGATGAAATTTGGACCAAAATACATATAAATGATAGAGGCAATTTACGCGGAGCAAAAAGCTAAATTAATTGTAAATGGAGAACAAAACAATTGAACATCCAAAAGGGAGTAAGATAAGGGTGCCCAACGTCCCCCTTGCTTTTTATATTTACGTTAGAAACACTATTACAACAAATTAGACAAAACATTCACATACAAGGGTTCAAAATTAAAGAACAACATAAAAGTGCAAGCCTTTGCATATGATATAGTCTGTATATTGGAAAACCCACTTGAATCAGCAGAATACCTTTTTAAAGAAATAAATGAATTTGGGAAAGTAGCAGGTATGAAAATAAACAAAGCTAAAACCAAGATAATAACTAACAATATGAGTAATCAACAGAATCAGGAATTAGAAAGAAATTTGGCAATATAAGTGGTTAAAAAAACTAAATACAGTGATACCTCGTCTTACAAACGCCTCATCATACAAACTTTTCGAGATACAAACCCGGGGTTTAAGATTTTTTTGCCTCTTCTTACAAACTATTTTCACCTTACAAACCCACCGCCGCTGCTGGGATGCTCCGCCTCTGGACTTCCATTGCCAGCGAACCACCCGTTTTTGTGCTTCTGGGATTCCCCTGAGGCTCCTCTCAATGGGGAGCCTCAGTGAAATCGCAGCCTCGCAAAAACACAGAGGTCTGAAGGTGGGGTTTCGAGGACTTCGGTGTTCTTGCGATGCTGCGATTTCACTGATGCTCCCTTCGCTGGGAAACCCCACCTCCGTACTTCCGTTGCCAGCGAAGAGCTCGTTTTTGCAATCCTGGGATTCTCCTGCTGGGATTCCCCTGCAGCATCGCAAAAACACAGAAGTCCAGAGGTGGGGTTTCCCATGGAGGGGAGCCTCAGGGGAATCCCAGCAGCACAAAAATGGGTGCTTCGGCTGGCAAAAGGGGTGAATTTGGGGCTTGCACGTATTAATTGCTTTTCCATTGATTCCTATGGGAAACATTGTTTCGTCTTACAAACTTTTCACCTTAAGAACCTCGTCCCGGAACCAATTAAGTTTGTAAGACAAGGTATCACTGTACTTAGGCATTGTCATATCTGCAAGATGTACAACATTAAAAAAGGATAACTACATGACATTAAGCAAGCAAATAGCTAAGAAATTAAAGAATTGGAATAAACTCCTGATTTCACTATTGGGAAGAATTTTAGCTCTTAAAATGGCCATACTTCCCAAAATACTGTATTTATTTCAATGCATTCCAATCAAATCAGACCAAAAATATTTCCAAGATTTAAATAAAATGATAACGAGGTTCATCTGGGTAAAGAAAAAATTGAGAGTACGATTAAAAGACTTGCAAGATAATAGACGACAAGGAGGATTCGGAGTACCAGACATAGAATTATACTATCAAGCAGCAGGATAGTAGTGAATCACTGAGTGAATAACATTAAAAAATGACAGACTATTAACTTTAGAAGGACATGAACTGCAAACAGGCTGGCACAGCCTTTTATGGTATGGGAAACACAAAGTACACTCATACATCTATAACCATAAAATTAGAGAACCCCTTCATAAAATCTGGTTAAAAATTAAATCCCGCCATTATAAAGAAATACCTGTATGGATCTCCAGTATGGAGGCCCTCATATATCCAAAGGTAATAAACCTACAGAGAAGAACCGTTGTACATACCTGAACGGTCTTCTCGATGCACTGGAAGGAGAGTCCAATATGGGTAATTCTGCAATCTTATTGGCAGAGACTGAGTTATTAATTTGAATAATTATTTAGGCACCGCCCCCCTGTAGTCACCATGAGCTCAGTTTTAAAAAACGAAGACAGGGTAATAATAACTAGAAACTTTATTTCTACAAAAGCAATAACTATGAACCTTATAACAACCCAACTCCGGCGTCCCTGAACTGGGAACAAAAACGAGCCGGGTGGGTTTGGACTCTACTTCCAGTGCATCGAGAAGACGTTGGATACTAGGGTCATCACCGGTTGATCGATGGGTGGGAACTCTAGTAGCTTCTCCACTTCTTCATCGAAAGTATAGAACCTCCTCTCCATATTTGAGGGGCCTTGTGCTGCAGCCGGGTGTTGCCAAGGCCATTTAACACTCTCAAGAAAAATTTCTGAGGCCGGAATATGGTCAGATTCAGGGCGAGGCTCCTTAAACAGGGTAGTTGCTGGTCTGGCAGCCTCAGTGACCTCGGTGGTCTTAGTGCTGCCTGGTAAATCAACCACCTGCTTTGCCTTGTGGAGCAGGCCGGTTTGAATAGGCCCGCAACTGAAGGTGGTTCAGGCACCGTCTCATCTTCAGAGAGATCATACTCTCTATCATTGTCCTCTAGTGGTGTTTCCTCTGCTAAGGAGCCATACCCTGAAGGGGGCGGTGCCGACCAGATATCTCTTGTAAGGCCATGTCGAGGTTGCTGACCATACTGCTGTGTTGCCACAGCCATTCCTTGAGAATATGCGTTATTAATGATGTCTTGCATCGCAGGGGACATAGGTTGCCACGCATCAGAAGGCCCCCAAAGCCCTGCAGCTGTGGGGGCAAAGGTGGCTGGAGTGGCTGCTAAGTCTCTTGTTGGATGACTTGGAGGCCTCGCCCTCGCCAAATTAGGCTCAGGAGAAGGTGAGACCTGTGGTAGGAGTGGTACCTGCCTCTCAGGGGACCCATCTCCTTCTGTGGGAATTCCTGTGGCCCCAAAGGTGGATTGGGATGGGGAGGATTCCCAAGCCTGAGGTAGGTAGCGCGTGGGCATAGGAGGTATTGCCATAGTTGGGTTCTGGAGTGCTGCCTCCAGCCTTTGCTCCAAGGCTTG
Organism: Erythrolamprus reginae; assembly: GCF_031021105.1. Classification (NCBI taxonomy): domain Eukaryota; kingdom Metazoa; phylum Chordata; class Lepidosauria; order Squamata; family Dipsadidae; genus Erythrolamprus; species Erythrolamprus reginae. The sequence continues at coordinate 33,707,605 of NC_091960.1, forward strand.
TATGCGCTTTTCTGCTTCTTTCAGGGAAGAACATGGTATTGAAGACTTGGTTTTAGCCTTGGTTTTATCTTTGATTTTGGGGGCAGTGGATGCAGAAGCCCCTTTGTCCCCTGCTTGATGTCCCTCCATAGTACTCACGGTTTGAGCCGAGTATAAAACTGGAGGTTTCCTTTAGATTGGAGGCTCGGGCCTTCAGGAACTAGACAATCAAAAGCTGTGAGTGTTGTAGTAATTGCTCATACAATGCTTGCCAATCACAAAATGGCGATATAGGCCTTACTGAGGCCAACGCCTATCTAGCCATGCCCTTCTGGTTCCTCTTATAATCTGAGACTTTCCCGCCTTCCGCCTCTAAAATGGCGGGCCCGGGAAGAAAAAATGGGCGGAGAGAAATGGCGGCACTCCGCTCATCCTGGAGCGTTCTGTCACCCTGGCTTGTTGCCGCTTATTTATTGAGGCGCCTCACACTCCACCAGCGAAGGTGGGGGGCGTGTCCTCAGCTGCCTCACAGCTGAGAGGCGCTGGCATGCCGCCAAGTCAAGCCGCTCCGTTTCCTCAGAGTTCGCGGTGGCGGCGGCGGCGATTTAGCCGCTTCTCAGCTGAGAGACCCTGGCAAGGATCCAGCCCTCAGTCTCTCTTATTACGAGGCTTTATGGTCATCTGAAGCCTCCCAGTGGGGGGGGGCAGACCCCCCCACCTTCGGCTTGCAGCCGAGTTTGGCCGCGAAGGCCAGGGACCCCAGGCTGCGTTGCTCCCGTGCAGGGCAGTTAAGTCGGAGGGAAGAGGCCCCTGGGGAGGAATGGTGGGGGTGGTACCTGCGGAGGGCAGAGCCCCCATCGACGTTTTCTCCAGAATCTGTGAAAACAAAGAAAAACCATTAAACAGGTAACAATAATTAATTTACATTTTTACTTAACCGTTTTATTTAGCACTAACAGAAAAAACAGTCTCTACTCCAAGACTGAGTTTTTAAAACTGAGCTCATGGGGGCTACAGGGGGGGGGCGGTGCCTAAATAATTATTCAAATTAATAACTCAGTCTCTGCCAATAAGATTGCAGAATTACCCATGTTGGACTCTCCTTCCAAGTACAGTGGAGAATACTAAGGTATGAAGAAATATTGGACGCCCAGGGTAACTTAAAAGATTTGGAAACCATAAAACAAAAAGGCATAACCCTAGACTGGTGGACGACTGGACGTACTATCAAATCCAATCCAAATTTAGTGAAGATAAAAAGAAAGAAGGAATTGTGAAAAAAACAACGGGATTGGATAAGATTCTATTGGAACCAGGAAGAAAATTCATAACTAGAATATATAAATATTTATCAAATTATAAAATGGAAGTAGAAATTGTCAAGGGACGTATGATCAGCTGGGGAAGGAATTTTGGATACAGTATAAATTTGGACCAATGGGAGAAAAGTTGGACCTCCAATTAAAAACTCACAAAAGTGACATCTTATAAAGAAAATTTATATAAAATGTTCTACAGGTGGCATCTTCCACCTGCGAGACTTGCAAAAATGTACAAAAACATGGACCCTAAATGCCAGGAAAAGGAAGGAACTTATTACCATATGTGGTGGTCATGCCCTAAAATAAAAAAACTGTGGATCAAAATAGATAAATGGTTAGAAGAAATAACACAACAAAAGATTAATATGAAACCAGAAACCTTTTTACTAGGAATATTTGATGATGACTTAGGGAAAAAACATAGGTTCATTACTCAACACATTCTTACAGCAACAAGAATAGTAATGGCACAATATTGGGAACAGAACGAAATACCGAGCGATAGGACTATTATTTAAAAAAATATTAGAGTGTGCGGAACTGGACAAATTAACATATACATTGAACAATAAAGAAAACACAGAATTTTATGAAAGTTGGAATATGTTCTATAGCTGGATAGAGAAAAGAAAGGAAACAAGGACAGTATAGGAAACAGTAGAAATTTGTAGTGTAAAAATATTAATAGAGAATTAGGGAATGGATAATAATAATATCTTAATGTTTGCATGTTGATTGTATTATATAAAATGTAGATATTGAAATACTGATAAGGAAATTGAAATAAGGAAATACTGAAAGTAAAAAACTGTAAAAGAAATACAGTATAATCGCATGAAATATGACAACAGTAGTTTACTGTAAAAAGAAGAGATTTAGAAGTTGATTTTTCCCTTTTTTTTCTTTTTCCATTTTTTCCCTAATTTTTTTGCTTTGTTTGTATGTCTGTTTATATGTATTTATGTTATGTTATGTGTGTATAAGTCTAATCAATGTTCTAAATGTATTATTAATATTTATATCCAATAAAATTATTTTTTTTTTAAAAGAGAGATTTGGAACAAAACACAATGACACAACCTCAAATATACCATCCCAATTAATTTGAGAATAAGGTAAATAATTAAACAAAAGATTTTGGGGAGAGGGTGTGTGTGAGAGAGAAAACTATTGATGAACAAGGTTTTTTTAAAAAAATTATCTTAACAATCATAATCAACACTGCTATCCAACACTCGACACAGCTTCACAGCACATGTGAACTGAGAGAAGCTGTTTTGAATAGCGTCCTAGTTCTGTTCCTCAACATTTTTTGGCAGAAAGAATCCTTCCCATCACAATGAGCCCATGCATAGGATTTAGCAATGGTTCCTTCCTTCTTCTGAGATTTTTTTTAAAAAAATTCTCTTGAATTTAAATGCCTCACATGGAAACAAGTCATACTGGAGTAACTTAGATGTGAAGAGCCATTTTGCAAACATGACAGAACACAAATATGGGCTGGTTCATAAAGCACATTAAGTTATAGAACCGTAAAGTTGGAAAGAGCAAGCATCCAAATTTAACTCTCAGCCACTTTTTTTTTTTTTGCTCAATTTTGGCTCAGTATATTGGGCAGCCTACTCCATCCAGGGTGATTTGTCCTATGACTGTAGTTAAGTAAATCATGACTCACTGGTGTACAAACTAGGTCATATTCTAGGCAAGGTATAACCATGACAAATAGGCTTCATGCCAGCACTACAGCACTGTAAGCAATTCATCAAATTTCCCAAAGCTGTATCAAACCCAAGAAAGGAGAAATAAAAATTGTTAGATTTGTTCAGTTGCTGTCCCACCAACGATCTTCTAAATACATCTTTGCTAATATTTTGACAAGACTTTTTAATTTATTGCTATGGTTATTATAAACTAGTATTGGACTGTATATAGAGCATTCTTCTAATTTGTTAGACTTAGATTAGAAATGTCAACAATACACTGAGCATGTGATACACCTTTAATACATCTGAGGCTTACTAGACTGGACGTAAGGTTTTCATGGACCATAGCCTTCATCGTTTTGATATTGGCTTTTCTGTTCAATTAAAAATGACAGACCAACTTTTGAGAAAATAGATTTTTATTAGGTTTTTTTTTTAAGAGATCAAACACTCAAAACATTGAAAGCCCCCTTTTCAGATCACAACTAGTGTTTTCTACAAGCATCCTTTTGTTTAGGAGTGATCTGCTCCAACAATAGAAAAAGCCAACCGCATCAGGTGGTTTGTGCTGCTCTGGTCAGTTTCAGAGACAACCGCCAATTACAGGATTAGGACCAGGGTTTGTGCTATTGGAATGGCATAAGAGGTAAAAACTTTGGCAAGACCCCCTCCCCCAACCTATATCATATTATATTTAAAGACCAAATTCATTTCACAGTGGAAGGATGTATTGTAGTGTTCTGAGCATAGCTAGTAAAGCTAAGAACTATGGAAAGAGGTGAGAGATAAAATCAGAACCAGACTAGATCACCTGAGCTCTTCCAGTAGCTTTAAATATTAACTTTCATTTACTTGCCTAGTCAATAGCAAATGGTTTTTGGAATAGCAGTTTAAAGTTATCTGGAAGATACAGAGCCAGGCTGCTCCCCGTATAAGCATCCATTATCACTAATCATTTGGCAATTTACAAGCCATGTTAAGATATAATTGTCTATATAATAGGATACTTGAAGTATAGAGTCCCAAATCTCAATACAACTCTCTCCATTTACTCTAGAAAGAAGAGCATAGTAAGCAGCTAACAGAGGCCTGGTAGCAAAGGCAATGCATAAATCCCATGTACCTATGAGTCTCTTCTTTGTTCTCTCCATCTAGAACTGTTTTGAAAAGTAATTTAAATATATACTGAAATACTATTACATTAGGAAGATGTGAATCATTTTATAACTTGGCAGAAATAATGTGACATCTGTGTAACAATGTTCCCTATCCTTTTTTATTTTCCTTTGGGCACCCTAGTGTGGTAGCCCTCTGCCTCAGATCGTACCATATATGAACTGGGACAAGTATCACCCAATCATTAGTAGAAGATACAATCAGCAAAGTTAGAAGGCAGAAGACTGCAGTGAAACTTCAGTGTGGCGTTCCCTACTTCCTTCCACCTTCTCTGCAAAAGCCAATTATGCCCTTAGAAGGAGAAAGGATAGCAGTTTGGAAGCCACCTTTATTCCTGAAGCCTTTTCATTTGGGTTGCCTAAAACAGCCTTTCCTTGTAGCCCAGTTTATCTAGAATGTACAGGTTGGGGAAGGCTGACTTAGATCAATTTTGTGTGGGGCCGAAGGGAGAATTGAGGATTAGAAACCAAAGCTATGGTACCTTTGTATGATTAAGTAAAGTAAATCCAACAGAGTTCAATACATTGTATTTATTTATGGTGACAGATTCTAAAGAATCCAAAGTTATTGTATGTCAGGCTTATTGCATGACAGATTTGCTAGCCGCAGAACACATTCAAACACAAGTCTAGAAGTGCCATTCATAGTGTCAAACTCTTCAGGATATTCTCATGCGCACAAGGAAAACAGCAGTATCACAGCAGATACATCTGGTGCAGTCTCTACTTATATTTCACCACACATCCCCATACAGCAAAAAGTGCTTTTTAGAAAAAGCGCCCAGCAAGCCCTTGATTACATGGGAGAATTTTTTCCCCCAAACACAGCATTGATCTGGTTTTTTTTTATAGAGGCAATTTTTACTATTTAAATTTTCACCCATCATTTTAGCTAAAAACATTGCTGTCAGCCAGCTGTGCGGTTTTAGTGCAAACCCATTTCTCTCCTTGTAAATGTGAATTATCAAAATGGTTGTCACAGGAGACAGTCTGGAAAAGCAAAGCCTTCCTTTCAAGTGGCAGAGGAAACCTGGGGCAGCCCTCTTAATCATCAGGCATTGCAGCCATGTTCATTGCAAAATATGGAAGTCTTCACCATTATAGAGATCATCTAAAGGTGAGGTCATCAAACTCGGCAACTTTAAGACTTGTGGACTTCGACTCCCAGAATTCGCCAGCCAGCTATGCTGAGGTTGAAGTCCACAAGTCTTAAAATTGCCAAGTTTTGGAACCCCTGATCTAAAGCCACCTATATATTAAAGAACTCTATTTACACAGCACTGGATTTATCAGAATTGAAAAGTTTCTTTCAGCTTGTACAACTTGTAGAAATAACAGTGAGTAAAGTTGTGGTACGTATGGGTCAGTAAGTCAACAGTCGCTAAATACTGCCTTACCATCTCAGCTCATTGTCTCTCAGGAAGAGGCAGGGTGATTAGCTAGACAAAATCCAAGTATGTTTTTTTCTTTTTTTTTCTTTTTTTTTAGTCTGCTCCAACAACAGTTTTGATTGCAAAGAAAACAGATTAGCAAATAAATCAACCTTCAAAGATACACCATGGAGCATTTTGTGTATCCCTTAGAGAACAGGTATTCCAACAGCCAAAGTATCTGTTGCCTCAGCTTCCTAAAAAGTATAAACTAATCTGAGCTGATATGTTGTAAAATTTCCATGCAATCCAAAAAAATATACAAGTAGAATTATTGTGCTGGGTAAATAATTATTTCAAAACCTAATTTGATAAGACATCAACTATTTCTTGTTTACAATTGTCTACAGCTCTCTCATCTCTTGCATATTCTACTGCAGCAAGGGCAACACAAGGAATTTTCTCTACATTGAAATTTTATAAGCAAAAGCAAGGCAATGGACCTGTGCCAATCAAATCCAATCCAAATGTATTTTTTCTAAATCAGATTTGAATTGTCAATTCAAATGTTTGAACTGTGTTAATCCAACTTGTAAGTTCAATTCAAACAACAGTTGTCTAAATTGGATCACTTCATCTGATTAAACGCATCAAACCTAGTCTTCAATTTGATGACTCGTTTCAATACATCACTGATATATTTTCAAATTAACACTATAAAGTTTTGCACAGTCATAACAAGCAGTGTTAAAATGTTTCCTTAGTCTAACATGGAGTCAATTAGGTAGTCACAGACACCCAACAGGAAGAGAAGCACAATTCTCAAGATACTGTAGTGGGCTATTTGACAGAAAGCTGAGAGCTTCTGGGCCAAGGACTAACTGGTTCTTTTTGTTAACCAGGACAAAGGCTATGCAGGTACCTTTTTTATTTTTTGGTCCAGCTCATTTTTACTCTAATATCATTGACAGTCGTAGAGGCTTTTAAAGCCTGGGAACAACTGCTCTTTGCATGAAAAAGATCTATTAAATCCATACAACAAAATACTGACTTTCGTCGAAGAGGAATTGTTAGGGTTTTGGCACTGCACATTTAAGTTGAATAATAATTCAGGATAGTTCCTATTTTCTCTGGTAGCTTTTGTAATGAGGGCATATAATCCATCTCATTAGAAATTCTCAATCATTATGAATTGAACCCCCATTTAGTTCCCCATCCCAGCTCTGTTCAAACTGTTAATCAGCACTGCTGGTCCATCAGACAGCAAGCCATGTTACAGTGGCTGCTGTGGAAAGCCTCTGTCTGCCTCAGTTCCCTCGACAGAAATGAATGTATGATCCTAAAACCAAAAATTCTTGGCAAACATCCATAACTAACCTGTCAATATAGATTTCTGCCACCACAGAAAAAAAAATTACAGTATTAGTTTTTTGGTTGCAGGCACTTGTATAAGATTTCTTTGGTCCCTTAAAAGGAATTAACCATTTTGAAACATGTTCAGAAAAAAATAGAGTCTGCACAGCCATAATGCACTAAGAAAGAAAAGAAAAAATCAGCTTGCATTTAAGGTAGTGCAGCTCTGCTTTTAACCTAATCCTTTCCACCAACCTTATACATTAACTCAAGCATTTTCTTCCTGTAAACATCTCTGGTAATTAGACATATCACTGCACAATTTCCCACGATTAAGTAGACTTATAGTTCCAATGTAAGAGCAAGATACTCAAGAGCAAGAGACCTATTTTTTTTTTCCTTTTCTTCTGAACACACAGCCTCTGCTCCTTGGAGAAGACAAAGACTGGAGCTTTTTTTTCAGCATTCAGCTGCAGGGAAGCCATGTTGGGTAGGAGTGGCTGCAAGGCAGAAGAGGTTGCATGTGGGTTACGTAATAGTTGACGTTTATTTCACTGGTGTATGGTGCTGGCTGATAATAACAAGTCACATTCGTGACAGTTGGAATTATGTTCCGCTCGGCCAGGACCCGGAGGGCCAGCATGGCAATGAGGTTCAGCGTCTGTCGTCTTTCGTGTCCCATCAGGCACACCGTACTCTCATTCACCACTCTGTGTAAGGTCATCAGGCAGTCATACCTTTTGCTTTCCATCCCTACAAAGTGACTCTGGAGGTAAGACTCCAACTTCCGCTGCTGTTCCCCAATGTCAGGAAAGTCTATAAAAAACCTCGAACACATGTACCTCTGCAAAGCTTTCATGTCAACTTCTGATTTAGCTTGAAATCCCCTCACGAGTAGGTTGCAGTACTTGAGGAGCCCACCTCCTCTGATTTCCTCTGGGTTCCTAGTAGCTATGATTCGGTTCCTCAGGTGATCAATCGCCTCCTCAAAGTCCCCATACATACTCTCCCCGGTGACAGTAGGGTGGAAGTTTGCAGACATTGGATTCTCTGAGCATTCTCCAAACATCAACAGCGAGTCCAATATGATCTGGAAAGAATCAACGCTGAACTCGAACTGCCGCCGGAGAGTGTCTACAAATTTGAGTTCCACGTTCTTCCCACTGTTGTTTGACAGAGATATAAGGCTCCAGCGGTCAGTGTCATTGCACACTTTCACCAACTTCTGCACATAGGCCTCCTTCAGAGTCATGGGAGTGATCTTATCTTTGTTTACCCCTTCCGGGAGGAAATCCAGAAGACAGTCCATCACTACATCTTTTACCAGCTGGAAAATATCCTCGCTTTTCAGATCAACACCAAAAATGAGATCCAGATCTTTATACCCCAGACCGCTGTCCTGGTGCAACACGTGGCTAGCTGCTGAGCCATTCAACCTCACGTTGTGGACAGGGATGCCCTGCTTTTCTAGACGACTTCGGACCACCTGCAAAGCAAGGAGAGGCAAATTGGTACGAGTTGACAACAACTAATGGTGTGAAAAGCAGTTTCAATGGGGAATGTAACAGGCGACAGGCAAGAAAATTTGAAATGTGTGAATATGTCCTTAGTATCTTTAGAGAAAATACAGAAAATCAAGCCAAAAAGCACAGTGTAATAGCCAAATGTGAGACATTCCTATGAACCCAGTTAAATATATTGCCTGGAAATGATCAAATCTACTTGTCTCGCTGTTTGCACACTTGTCTTATGGGGAAAATAGCAGCTCAGGTGAAGACTTTTTAAATAGGAATAGTATAGGAGAAAGGGATTAACTACTAAGCTTTACCAATAATCTGTAGACCATCTTTTTACTGAACATTTGGTGTGACATTTAGATTGATCTTAAGTAGATTTCAGGTTTTGGTCCTGATTTCATTATGCATAGTTACAGAAGAACAGATCTTCCATACACTTTGTTGCTCTCCCATCTTAAGGTGACACCTACCCTGACAGGTGCAAAATAAATGTACTTTGGCCTTCTCTTATCACCTTTACTTTCAAAGTCAGGAATTCTCCTACAACTTTCTTATAGCATAAATGATAGATATAAATTTGAGGTTCTGGTATGAAATATAAAATAAGTTTGATGTTAGTTTAAAAAACTGGTGAGTGATATTCTAGATTGCCAATGTTTAATGACAAAGGAATGCTGCTCCTCTATGGACCTATAACCATACAGCTTTAAACATCTTGTGAAAAATGTAAGTTCAATTATCATGCAGCTGGAAATTTGTTCAAATTTAAATGCAACTCAGACTGTAAATACAAGCAAAATTATTACATACAGTAGGGTTGAGATTAACCCACCGTCTTTTGGTTCTCTTCCAAAATCAATTACTATCACAAAAGCAGATATTCACAAAAGATATATGAGATATTCCGATGGCGGTACTGTACTTATACACATAAGTGTCATCTTAGTCGTCATGACTAAGTCAGGCCACAATGTCAGAAGCACTGACATTGCTTCAGACAGGCTTCAGACAGACATTTATAATGAAAGCATATGTTACATCCACTTAGGAAAAAATATGTTAAGATACAGAATTTCAGACCACCAAAACCCAAAGCATGAGGATTTAATTCTATCAAAACTAGTCATTAGCCTTCTGGTACGTTTGGAGGTTTTAATGGTGTTCAAGAAAGTGAATAAATACCAACCTACTCTTAATATATCTACCTGTACAATCAGAAGAAAAACCAGATTATACAGCAACTGTACAGTTTAAGGGGGGGAATTATTTAAATGTCCTCTGGAAGGTTTATTTTTTCCTGTTTCACAAACAGCACACAAGTTGCAAACTGGATAATTTAATATTAGAAGAATAAAGCTTAGTGGTCAATTTGTATAGCTACAGTGTATCATTAGCCATCTTGCAGAACAGGCACATTAAATATTCCTTACCTCTTTTGGTTTAGAGAAAACGCACGTCAGACATTAGAACAGTAACTGCCTTTTTAGGTTATGTGCTTACGATTGGTGAACTCTGAATTTAGCACTAATATTTTCTGGTCAGAGTCAATCATTTCAGTTTACAGTACAATGAACTGCTACGTACCATTTAGTAATTTTATGGTTTTAGAGGTATACAAAGACTAGCCCTCATTTCCCTTTAAGAACAGTTGTCCTTTTTCATGTTACAACAGCATTGTTCTGCAAAGTTGTGAGGGTTTTTTTGTAACAGGACTTGAAGTAAGACATATTTCATCTAACTAATTGGACAGATGTTATGGGATGAGTTGGGAGGTTCTTATCCATATTTAATATTTCTAATATTGCTGAAGTAATCAAGTTTATGTATGCATAAATACCTGTGGACTACTCTAGCTAAATCAGAATCCTGGCTAATTTGTCAGTGTCCTTGTGTAGTATAACTAAAACAGAATTAAACCAAGCCTATATGTTTTTGTAAAAACAACCTATATTGCTCTTTAAACAACTCACTGAAAAAAGAAGAATGTGCTTTTCTATCAGAATATTTCAATCTCACTGGTTAATAGGGATACTGTACTTCCAAAAATAATTTGATCAAGAAATTTTTTGAACTGCATTCCAAAATTTATTTCAGTTGTACAGGGTGACCAAGCAGGTTAAATAAAAATGTCAGGAGGGCACAGAGTTCTTCGTATTTGCATCCAGAGACTGAAGGAGGGTGGGGGGGAAGCGAATTATATCCTTCCTTTTTGTATTGGTTTTAAAAAGCTACTTTGATACATTGAGTACCATTGTTGCTATGGTCATTTGTTGTCAAAGCTATAACGTTACATACTGTACCAGTATCTTCAAGGTATCATGTTTAAAATGGCAAAACTCCTAAACAGCATATACTGTACTGTATACAAAAACTGCACCATAGTTTATTTGGCCAGTGCTGCTTATGCTTGAGAGAGAAAATTAGAATCTATCAGCTGAAAATCTCCGTCCAATCTGTCACTGTTCAACACCTTACCTTCTAAAACCTCTTCATCAGCATCAATGCTATCTCCAACTGCTCTCCTACACCCTACAAAATTCAATTAATCACCAGCCAAACCCATATCCCACATGCTACCGCTTGCCCTCTGAAATACCTTCATGCCAAATCAGCATTTTTCCATGCTTTGCCAGCCAAGCCTTTTATACTGGCTGTTACATGTTCCATATCACACCCACCCTATAGTCATAGCTATATTCAATTACCTGAGCCCTGTATGCACCTCTATATTCTTCATAATTCATTGGCAATGGTATAATTCAGGAAAAAAATAGTAGAGGCTGCTTAAACATCAGGTGCCGGTAGCCTTTGCCCATTAAATATATTGCTCCATAATCCAAAGAGAATTCATCAAGTATTTTTAAGGAATGGCAGAGATGAGATACCACCCACTGCTTGAGTAAGATTGACTACTCTGTTTAGCTAGTCAAATTACAGGACTAAAATATGTGCAAGAATATGCCAGCCTTATTAAGTTTTGTTTTAAGAAATTTTATAGCTGCACATTTTGGAAATTACAGTACAAACTTCAGTAATCTGTAATGAAGCTGAAAATTAAAAATCTAGAAACAGAATGCTGTATTCTAAAAAAAAAAAATGGAACGTTCTATTTTCTTCCATACCATATCAAACCTCCTGAACAGAATGCCATTCATCTTGCTTTGGTGGTATCAAGAAGTTTCTGTCTGTAGATTGACATTTTTAAAAAAAATCTCTTATTAGCTTGGCTTCTGTGTTCAGAGAGTAAAGCGATAGGTGCACTAGAATTGCCTGGCAGCCATCGTGACACTCCCTTTCAGAATTTCAAGTTCTGCAGTGCCTTTTTATTTATTCATCAGATTTCCACACTGCCCATCTCACCTAAGTGACTGGGCGGTTTACAATAAAAGACAATGTCTAATTAAAGATTGAAGCAAGCATAAAACCAACACAAAAACATTAACATGAATGTCTTGCATTCCTAACTCATTTTCTCTCAAGAAGCTCAAGGCAACGCATATAGCTCTTGCTTGTGCAATTTCCCCCAAAACTACAACTAAGTAGGATAGACTGGATTAAGATACAGTAACTATTCTTAGTATCAGCTAATAACTTCCCATGTCTAAGGGTGGATTTAAATCTAGATATATTTTTCACATTCACATTTTACAGTTGGAGTATGAGATTCAAAAGATAGACCCCAAAAAATCTCCGTATGAAAGAACTGCTCTAATTCAGAGTTCTGCAATACAATTAGTACAGAATATGTAATTTTCATATAATACATTATGTGAGCACAAACATGCACTTCCCATGGAAACACTTCAGCTCCTGGCAATTCTGCAGTGAAAGGCAGCAAGTTTTGTTCAACGCTTAAAAAAATAGAACCCAATGTGCCTTGTTACATCTGAGTCATTGCAGAGGAATGAAGCCGCCTCCCATATAAAATGAATATGCAAGCAGCTTTTTGGCACAACATTAGTGCCTACTAAGCACAGTGTTGCTACTTTATAGACAAACAAATCCTTAGTAATTTGTGGCAGTGATGACACACTGAGCCGAGAAGGCTATTTAAGGGCAAATGGACTGTACTGGAAGCAGTTGGTCCAGCTTCTCACTGGGCAGAGATTACAAGCATCAAGTATTAATTTATGAACCCATGGAAGTCTATTTCCAATGAAGTATAGAAAGAGTATTCCAAAGTAATGTATATGTTAATGAACATGGATTTGTATTATAGCACTGTTATGTAACCTCTAGGTAAAGAAGTATCATCTGCAAGACCATGTGTTGTAATGGTTCCTGGGATTCAAATAATTTAACAGCTGGTTCTCTGCCCAAATGATGGGCTGGGTGGGCGTGGCTATGGTGTGTGTGTGACAGGCAGCACGCAGCCTCCTGCACCCTCCCCCCGGAGTAAAAACCAGCCACGGGGAGGGGGGATGCACCACCACCACCGTGCCCCATTTTGGGTCTAATAGGCCTTCCTGAAGCCTTCTGGGAGCAAAAATGGGATGGGGGATGCCACGCCCCCTGCACCTGTTTTGTGCTTAGTAGGCCTCTCCGCAGCCTCTTGGGAATGAAAATGGGGCACAGGGGGTCTCCTGGAAAGGGCGGGGCCAGCCAGCAATTTAACTACCGGTTCACCTGAACGAGCCTGAACCAGCTAAATCCCACCAGTGGTTACAATGCTGAAATAAAATCAAAGGATCTTCAAATCATGCAACCACAAAGCTTGTTAAATAAAATTTGGACCAGCTATGTTACATATTACACACACACACACACACACACACAAACATATACAAGGCAGAGGCCCAGGTTCAAATCCCTGTAAGGGTATGGCTGCCTGACAAGAGCAAATAAGCTCAAAATAAATCTATAGTAGTCTCCCTTCCTTTTCATTATCAGCAAAAATATGTTACACACAAGGCACACGCATATATGACAGGTATTAAAGCAATGTCCAAATTATATACCTACCAAGCCAAAGCAAAGCACAAATCTCATTCAGTAATCCAGGTGAGCTGAGTCTCACTTCCTGCCAAGACAGGATACACTTGAAGCAAATACCAAGGCTATAAATGGTTGGGTGTTCTAAAGTCAATGGAAGCGGAACTGTGATCAAGCAAACAATAATCTGCTCCAGGCTGTTGTCATCTCAGAGTACATTGTACATTCCCGATTCTAATAAGCATATTAATAGCCATACAATTTTACCTTTCCAGAAAAGTCTAAGCTGGTGAGTGAAATGGAGAGCAAATTGCTTTGAACCTATTATTCCTGTAACATTTTTCATTAAACCAGGAGTCAACGGAAAAGGAACAAAAAGAAGCTGATGTAGGCTAGAGCTGTTTAAAAAGGTGATAGCAACTGATGTACAAGTGGCTGCCATTATATTGACAAAGTTATATCAATACAATTGTGAACCATGCCTTCATTAAAGGTAGTCCTCAATCTACAACCATTTGTTAAGTTACGATGGCACTGAAAAAAATGACTTGTAATAGTCCTCACACTTACAACTGCTGCAGTCAAGCGATCAAAAAACTGGGTGCATGCCAACCTGCATGCATTTTCTACAGCTGCAGTATCTTGGGGTCATATGATTGTCATTTGCACTTTTCTCAGCAGGCTTCTGGCAAGCAGTCTATGGGAGGAGCCAGATTCACTTACTGACTATATGATTCGCTGCAATAATTCATTAATTGTAGCAATAAGTCATAAAATCAGAAGCAATTATCTTAACAATCCCCTTGCTTAACCATGGAAATTCTGGTCCCAAGACCAGTGCTATCTCATCAATCTTCCAAACCAGCTTTATGCTGTTCCCATCTTTAGGGTTCTTTTATAATATTTTGTCATTTGCAAGTTAAGCAGCCCACATAAATGTAACTGATATATAACCTATGATATTCAGCCAGGGAAAATAAGCATTAGGCTAAATTATCTGCCATGATTACATTTATTCTTTGACTTACAGGTACGACCACAATTAAGCCCAAAATTTTTGTTGCTGAGCATGAGTTATTAAATAAGTGGTACCCATTTTACAATCTTTCTGCCTGCTGTTATTAAGTGAACTTGCAGTTAATCCCAAGGTCATCAAGCAAAAAAGCTTCCCCCATTAACCTTGCTCATCAGGAAGTTGGGAAGGTCACAAATAATGATCACATGATCCTAGGAAGCTGCAACAATCAGAAATATATGCTGGTATATATAAGCACCTGAATTCTGATCATGTGACCACAGGGATGCAGCATTAGTTGTGTGAAAAATGTTCATAAGTCACTTTTTTCCAGCGCTGGTGTAACTTCAAATGGTTGTAAGTCAAGGATAGTGCATCAAAGAGGACTATAGTAGATTCAGTAAACCAGTCTTTCCCTACTAGGTATTGTTAAAATTTTGAATGAAGACGCTCAGACTGGGGAAGGCTGCTACAGCCTATTTCCCCATCCACCATTAACATCTCTGGATGTGAACCATTATCCAGATTTCTGTCACTTCCTAACCCTACACATCCTCTTTTGGTTTTACAGGCATCACAGATTCACTGGCCAAAGGTTTCAACATTTAGAAAGAAATTTCCTATATAAAATTTACCTAAATACAGTGTGTAATCATATATGCCAGTCATTAATGACCAGAGAGCCTTTCACTATATATTTTTATTTTTATTTTATACAACTTTCTCATCTAACTAGAGAATCTTAAACTCTAATGGCACTCAGCCCAGGTCAAAAAGACCAGACACCAACTTCACCAGCAGGTTTATTTTCTGCTAGCAGATTCCAAGCTCTAAATAAGCAGACTGCAGAATACCAAGTGAGAGAGGCCAACCACCATGCAAGTTAGTCAGGTCAGAATGAACTTTAAATAGCTTCATCAAATGTATTAATTATGAACTCACAAGAATGAGCCATCGTAATTTGTTTTCCATAATATTTTACATTTGTGCCTCCCTGCCCAAAAGCTTGACTAGTCTCACAATCTTTTTCGGGTGCAAAAAATGCATCGAGGCCTCAAATGAGCTTTCTTACAAATTAAGATGGAAAAGGAAGAATGTAGTTAATATTCTGGGCATTGATTCTTGTAACTGGTCACATCCCTTATACAGCATTTTGCAAAAGGGTCAACGTGTTCTCATTGTTAGAGACTTGTTTTACTCAGGTCCCAGAAAAATCCAAATATTTGCTTTTCAGCATTTTCACTCCTTTTGAAAACACAGCTGGTAGGGATTTCCATCTTCCAATACATCTGCAGCACCAGCCTTCACACATGAATTAGCACAGTACTGAGTTCTTTGGAATGGAAAGGTGACCTGAAAATAGCTGACCACGAGAAAAGCAAGGCACACTTCTCCCCACGGTCTGTGAAGCCCCTCCAAAAAATTTAGAAGCTTCTGAACAGCTGATTTGTAGTGACAACTTAGAAAAGCTTAGGCCACCCTTTCTCTGGGCACAATTGATTGGCAGGAATTTAACACTGATTGATTGCATTCCTGCTTTTATATAATCCACAAGAAAGCCCTGTACTACTTTCAAGAGCAGGCATTTACCTCTTTTTCATTCTTTTTTCCAGGAGTAGAGAGTTTGCCAACACAGCACAAACAGACTGCAACTTTTTTTTAACTCTGGATTATTGCAGCCAAATGTGAGAACGCACTGTTCCCTTTCACTTTTGCTGGAAGGGAGGAAAAAGCTCTGTAGAATTGTAGTGGGGGATCTAGTACAATCCTCACCTATGTCTAACTGACTGTTGGAAAACAATGGTTCAGGAATGCTACAGAGTGGCTTCATTCACACATTCTAAAAAATAAATAAATCATAGTTAAGAGGCAGTAGTTACACAATATGAACCAAAAGAACAGTGTAAAAGGCAACACTCATTGTTTCAAAACACCAATACATTGAAGAAATGTACTACACAATTCTTTGCACAAAACTAAGCCAGTGTTCCAAGAAGACTAGTTATGATAAAAATAAAAGCATATTTTGCCTTAACGCAGCTTGAATCAGAATACCATATTAGGCCATAATAAAGTATGCCTTTCTTGGAGAAAATCTATATGGTTGTTAATTGTTTTCACCAATTTGACAGCACCTAATCCAATTGATCTTTTTGCTACTACAACATATGTGAACACAGCAACTTTGGTTCATTAACTACGGATTATGACCGAGATGGCGAATCTATGGCACGCATGCCACAGCTGGCATGAAGAGCCCTCTCTGCAGGCACGCACATTATCGCTCAACTCAGCTCCATCGCACATGCATGTGAATACGTCCCACCGGCCAGTTGATTTTTGAGGATGTGCAGGGGGGATACATGTGAGAGATGTACATGCATACATGGAGCTTCACGCGCATGTGCAGGGGGCAGGGTTGTGTGGCTATACAGGAGCAGAGGGAAGGGTGTGGGGAGGGTGTGACGCACCCCCATGGCCAGTTTTTAATCCAAGGAGGCTGCAGAGAGGCCTATTAGGCCCAAAACAGGGTATGGTGTGTGTGGGGGGTGCGGTGCCAGGTTCCAAGAGGCTGAAGAGAGTTCCTTTGGTTCCAGGAGGCTGCAGGGAGACCTACTATGCCCAAAAGAGGGTGAGAGGGAGGTCGCATGCACATGCATGGGGGAGTGGGGGTTGCGTTCACATGCAGTGGTGGTGACAGAATGGGGGGGTCACGCATGCATGCACAGACCCCCATTACATTATGGATGCCATCACTGAATTATGATTTAGAATTATATACAAATTCAGCCACTCATAGTCTTCAACATGAAAATAAGACTTTTTCTAAAAGAGAGACACCCTTGGCAGAGACTAAGAACTTACACCATGTAGATTCCTCCCACTAGTAATCGTTATTAAAGCACACCTCCGTCCAAGATGTACTATGCCTCTAAGTTCCATACCTTTGACATTCTATTAGTTATCATTGACCCAAAAGTTTTGGGTAGTTTAGAATTGGCATATAACCAGTGGGGGGAAGCTGTGACATACAACCAGAGTTCCAGCACCCCAAGTCTAGCCAATGCGAGGGAATACACTGACTTGCTTAGCATCATATGCTTCCCTTGTAACATTTCCCAAAATTCAATTCTGAGGGACTGAAAATTCCTAGGCATTAATAGAGTTGGAGAATAAGTTGGCAACTTACATCTTCAAAATGTTCTGTGTGTAAGTTCTCACTGACAGAGTTAATAGGAAGGAACTGTGAAACTTCAAAGCATGTGTAGCCTTATATTGTCAACAAGGTTAAGAACAAGTTCCACCTGTCTTTAACATGAATTTGTATGTAAGTCAGAACTCATACTTACAAATTGACTGCCTATTACTAAAAATTGTGGACAGCTTTCTCCTTCCTAGAGATTATAAACTGCTAAAGATGTGTTATTTTTATAAACAACTGAAAACAGTTTGTATATTAAAAACAGGCAGCTTCAGTGGTTTGTCAGCTTAAAGAGAATTCCATCTGCCATTTAGTAATAGGGAACCCATTCGTAAGTATGACTAATCTGTAAATCAGATATTTTTAATCCAGGGATTGTCTGTACAGTATATCTAAGTTAACTCTAGCCACTTATGAAAGACTTGAAACCAAGGGACTAAAGGGTCCGTTTTCCAAAATGTCCAGTCCTTCATGTATAACTAATTTATACCAATGTTCACAAGCCCAAGGTTTCATCTAAGAATTCTCATTGCATCTGGACACCAATTATTGGAACCTGCATATATTTAACTCCACCCATTTTAAATGCTGTACAGCTCTGGTTAGGTCAGGACTGTCTTCTAAATAGGGCACGTAAAGATACCAGTGATTTCTACTCCTCAAAGTGAATGGAAACAGTGTATTAAATCATTTCTATGCACTCTACTTATACTATATAATAGAAATAACTTTTTCTCCTGCTCCCAAACTAATTGCAGTCATATATTTTTCTTCTTAAGCGTCTTTGATTATCAGGAGTTGCAGTCCTACAGCTTCATTAATACGTTCTTCACAAATCAACACAGCATTCTGTTCCAAATGTCTGATGGCCTAGGTCAGGGGTAGGCAAACTTGGCTCTTTTATGACTTGTGGACTACAACTCCCAGAATTCCTGAGCCAATCATGCTAGCTCAGGAATTATGGGAGTTGAAGTCCATATGTCATAGGAGAACCAACTTTGTCTACCCCTGGCTGAGAAAATCCATGCGGGAAAACATTAGCTGGCAGCTAATTTCTCTTACTGTCACTGTTGTGAACCAATGTATTGAAAAGCCTTGTGGCATCTTAAAAGCCCACAAATATTATGGCATAAACTGTCCTGAACTACAGGCAACCTCACGTATTAAAACACAATGTAAAAAAATAATATAGAACTTTTTTTTGACACAGAAGACCTAAATGATTACCCCACCGCACCCCAGAATAAATCTCAAAGATACTTTCCTCCAAATCTCATTTTTCTTGGGATTACAACCTTTTTCACTTCATAATGCAACCATTACAGCAGCCATCCAGTAGGCAGTTTACTTTTATACTAATATTTTATACAGCTGCTTTACCCCTTCCTAGACAAAATAATATTTAAACTAATGAATAGTTTAAGTTTTAGCTATGTCTCAAGAACTTGAAAACTGCAGTTTAGAAAAAAAAATTATCTCACTAGTATAACATAATTGAAAGCCTGTTATTGGTTTACCTCATGTTATTGCTAAACACAACATAGTCATTATGGTTACTATTGTCTGTATCTCCACAATATAGTAATTCAAAAATTAATGCAAGAGTTTGGATGCCCAAAATCTATTAGCCAGAAATAAACTAGATCTTTGACCTGAATATGCATATGAATAGTTACTGAGCATTAAACTATTGTCTGCCATCTACAGGTAATCTAGTCAACCTACAACTGAGCTATTCCTGCAGCAAAAAAGTGCATTTAAATTTATCCACAGAAGATTAAAGTTCATGGCAATGAGAATGTAGAATTAATGCTAACTTAATTAATAGAGATTATATTAAACTATCAAGAGCATTTTTAAAAGGACTGATCTTCTAAGAATGTACACTATGTCTAATTCTATGGGGTTGGATGGGGTAGTAGGTGGCCAAATGTTGCTTTAAACTATTACTTGGGAGCTACTCTGGTGGCTCCCTTACTACATTTTTAATCTTTCACTAGTTATTACAATATTTTTTTAAAAAATACTATTAAAAGAAGAATCTGGTAGAACCGAACACTTAAAAAAACAAAATCCCCCAAATTGTGACAGCGATTAACCTACCGTACATCTCATCTTGACACTATATAACTCTGGAGTCTACCCGGGTTGATATCCTAAAACAGCTAAATAATTCCAAATAAACTCCGGGATGAATGTATTCCATCAATGACATGGCAGCTCTTTGGGAAAGCTCCCAGGAGATGCCATCCCCTTATAATGGGCCTTACCTCCAAGTTCAGCAGTTGTTTAAATCAATTTAACAGAGTCCTATTCAATTTGACCAGGGATCCCCAAACTTGGTAACTTTTAAGACTTGTGGACTTCAACTCTCAGAATTCTCAAGCAAGCATAGTTAGATTGATGGAAATTGAAGGGAGGGGATGACACTTACCACCACCAGTACCTACAGACTAAAATCAGGGGTCCCCAACATTGGCAACTTTAAGACTTGCGGACTTCAACTCCCAGAATTCTCCAGCCAGTTATGCCGGCTGGGGAATTCTGGGAATTGAAGTCCACAGCTCTTAAAAGTTGTCACGGTTGGACACCCCTGTCTTAATATGTCCCTTTTCCTTGGCTCTGTTCTGCTTATTCTCAGCCACAATTATCCTCAGAATGTCTGGGAGTTAAAGTCCACAAACCTTCAAAGCTGCCAAGTTCGAAGACCTCCAGATTCGACTCCAAACAATAATGCAGTTGATTTAATTTTACAGAGGAATTAACGAGTCTGTCATTTTATTTTTATTTATGAAGAGTTGGAAGGGACCTTATAGAGTGATCAATGCCTGGAATGCACTACCCGACTCTGTGGTTTCTGCCCCAAACCCCAAAAACTTTTAACCTTGGATTGCTTACAGTCGACCTCTCCCTGTTTCATAAGCGCACCACTGTGCCTACCCTCCCTGTCCTACTGTCCTGTTTTTTTAATCACCACTTTTTATCTTATGTTTATACAAACTGCTATCCTATACCTGTTTGAACAATAAATAAATAAAATAAATAAAATAAACTTATGCTATGCTCACACAAACTACTATCCTGTACCTGTTTGCCCAATAAATAAAAATAAAATAAACTTGTGTTATGTTTATACAAACTACTATCCTATTTGCGTGTTTGGCAAATAAATAAAAAATAAAATCAGAATAATAAAAAAATAAAATTATAGGTCATCTAGTCCAACCCGGCTGCCCAAGCAGGTTGGACTCTCCAGGCTTCTCTCCCCACCCACCCCGGCCGCTACCACCCCATAGGCGAGAGGGAAGCTTCGGTGCCTTTTAACCCACCTAAAACCAGAAAGCTTGGAGCCGTTACCACCCTTTTTCACCTTAAGCATCTTCTCTATTTTTTTTTTTAAGGCGGGCGGCTCCTCCGCTCAAATACGCGCAGCTGCAGATCCTGCCGGGCAGCGGGCGGCCCCCCTTTTTTTTTTAAACCCCCACCCCACCCGAGGAAGCCCGGAGACCGGCTATTGCATTTTAGGAAGCCCTGGAGTATGTCGGGGCGCATTCCGAAACACTGACGCGGTTTCCCCCCGCCTGCCTGGCCTCTTCCCCCCACCCAACATCCCGGCCCCGAAGGAAGGACAGGCACCTCCACCGCCCCGTCAATCACCCCCCGAAAAAAGCCGTCTGGATTAATGAGGTAAATTACTCCTGCCACCCCCACCCCGTGTCAATCACCCCCCGAAAAAAGCCGTCTCGATTAATGAGGTAAATTACTCCCGACACCCCCACCCCGTGTCAATCACCCTCCCGAAAAAAGGAGCCTGGATTCCTGAGGTAAATTACTCCCGACACCCCCACCCCGTGTCAATCACCCCCCCCCCGAAAAAAGCAGCCTGGATTCCTGAGGTAAATTACTCCCGACACCCCACCCCCCCGAAAAAAGCCGTCTGGATTCCTGAGGTAAAATCACCCCCCACCCATATACACACACTCAAAGCGTCGCCTTCGGTCTCCCCTCACGCACCTGCACGATTCTGCGGGGCCGCACCGACAAGGTGGGGAAGTTGCCGCGGCCGTGGATGGGCACGGCTTCCTCCAGGATGTGGTCCAGCCGCTGCACCTGCTTCCAGCTGAGGACGCTGAAGCGCCCGTCCCCGTCAGCCGGCGTAACGGCCGGCGGAGTTTTCCCCGAACTGGCGGCAGCGGCGGTTTCCGTGGCGCGCATCGTGAGGAGAGGTACGAGTGGGTGGGTGTCTTCCCCGAGGGAGGCAAGAAAGGGCGTGCGGAGAAGGAAAGGTAAAGCGCTGGATGCCCCAACCGAAATAAAACCACCAACGGCTGAGTGTGTGCGGGGGGGTTGAGCGGTTGAGGAAAACCGCCTCGCTCCCCGCCGGGGGAAAAAAAATCACCAGAGGAAAATTCCAGAAGGAGAAGAAAGGGCGCGAGGCGAGGGTGGGGGGAGAGAAAAACCAACACCCGAGGGAAGAAATCGGTCTGAGGGAACCGGAGGGGGCGGGGAAAGGGAAGGCGTAACCTCGGCGCGTGCGAGAGCCAAGTGTTCCCTTCCTTCCACCCGTCCCCTCCCTCTTCTCGGCGCCCGCTTGAGCACTGCGGGGAGCTCAGCCCCAGCGTCGTTTTATATACCTCGGCGGGGAGGCGACGCGATTGGCTGGGGTCGGAGAGCCAATCTCGGGCCGGCTGTAGAAAAGTTCGGGGCGGTTGCCATTGGGCGCGAAAGGAGGGCGCGGCGCGGGAGTTCGGAACGGCGGCCCGCCCCTTTTGGTTATGAGACTGTGAAGTGGGCGGGGAAAGGGGAGGAGGTTTGGAATGGAGGGGAGGTGACGGGAGGAGGCGTTGGCCCGCTCTGACGTCAAAGGGAATCCTGCCCACGATTGGCTGTCAGGGATTTGGAGCCTGAGAAAAGGTAAGCCTTGCCTAAAAGGCCAGGCGATTTTGATTGATTCTCCTCCGCTGGGCTGGAGCTGATGAGGGGCGAGGTGTCCTTGTAATACAGCGGTTTTCAAGTTTCCTAATGCTGCGCCCCCTTAATACCTTGTGGTGACCCCCAACCATAAGTCTAGCGTCAATTCTCCCAACAGAGCTTTAAGGGGCGTACATAAGTGCACTGATGTGCCTATCGTCCCCTGTCCAATTGTCTTTCCTTATCCCTTTTATCTTATATATTCTCTCCTTTATATATATTCTCTTCCTATCTACTTCTCTTCTTCTTTACTTCCTATCTTTGTATACATTACTTAATGTCTATTCTCTTTCATATGTATTGTATTGTATATTGGACAAAGAATAAATAAAAAAATAAATAAAAAAACCTGATTGGCAGAAAGGTCAGAGGGACAACCCCACTGTAAATGCCTGATTGGTTGGATTGTAAAAAATATGTTCCAAGGGGCCAGAATAGAGGCTTTTGTTCCTAATACCAGGGGAAATTTGTCTTTTCCTATGGTCTTAGGTGACCCCTGTGAAACAGTCATTCGACCTCCAAGGGGGTCCCGCCCGACCCCCAGGTTGAGAACCACTGTTGTTGTTTGTATGCATGTATGTATATTTGTTTTCGTAGATTTTCATGGGTACAGGTTCTGCTCTTAATCACTCACATCTAGTAATGGGTAGGGGACTCGTACAGTTGCGGCTGCCAAGAATTCTGGGAGTTGAAGTCCACATGTCATAGAAGAGCCAACTTTGCCTATCCCTGATCTAGACCAATGGTTGCCAACCTTTTTTTGGCCATGCCCCACCTAAGCATCTTTAAAATCCTGAGGCCTCCCCACCACCCATGACATATAATTCTTATTATTCAAAAAGTGAACTACAGTGGTACCTCTACTTAAGAACTTAATTCATTCCGTGACCAGGTTCTTAAGTAGAAAAGTTTGTAAGTAGAAGCAATTTTCCCCATAGGAATCAAAGGTAGAAGCAAATAATGCTGGAAACCCATTAGGAAAGTAATAAAAGCTCGGAATTTGGGTGGGAGGAGGAGGAGGAAGAAGAGGAGGAGGACAGTTGCTGCTGAAGATGGAGATTCGAGTGGCCCTGACTCTATTAAAGTTTTCGTGGAATCATGAAGACCTGGCTTTACTTCCAGGCACTGGGCCATGACAATAATTGCGCTCAATATGCTGGGGAACTAAAAGTTTGTGGGTTTTTTTTGTTTTTTTAGAATATAATTTTTTATTGGCCAAGTGTGATTGGACACATAAGGAATTTGCCTTGGTCCATAGGCTCTCAGTGTAAATAAAATAAAAAGATACATTTGTCAGGAATCATGTGGTACAACACTTAATGATTGTCATAGGGGTCAAATAAGCAATGGAGAAACAATATTAATAAAAATCTTAGGATACAAGCTGCGTTTGGGACTACAGTACCTGCAGTTTCCAAACGTTCTTCAATGGTAGCCCATGTAGAGAGCATTGCAGTAGTCAAACTTTGAGGTTTGTTCAATTTGGAGTATTCTTGATGTTCATTGATAAATGCTGCTGAGATATATAAATTCTACAGATAGGGGCGGCATACAAATCTAATAAATAATAATAATAATAATAATAATAATAATAATAATAATAATAATAAATTAAGCATAGGAGGACCTACTAAAATTATCAAGTATAAAACTAAATGATTTTTTAAAAATTATTGAAACCAGGTGCTCAATGAGCAAATAGTATGAGACCATTGAAAGGATGAGTTCAATTGGGCCGATACAATTGCCATTGTACATACAATGAACTCAATCTGTATAGTCTGGAGGACAGAAGGGAAAGCAGGGACATGATCGAAATGTTTAAATATGTTAAAGGGTTAAATAAGGTTGAGGAGGGAAGTGTTTTGAATAGGAAGGGAAACACAAGGGTGCACAATCTGAAGTTAGTTGGGGGAAAGATCAAAAGCAACGTGAGAAAATATTATTTTACCGAAAGAGTAGTAGATGCTTGGAACAAACTTCCAGCAGACATGGTTAATAAATCCACAGTATTTAAACATGCCTGGGATAAACATAGATCCATCCTAAGATAAAATACAGGGAATAGTTTAAGGACAGACTAGATGGACCATGAGGTCTTTTTCTGCCATCAATCATCTATGTTTCTATGTTTCTAATTTAAAGTTTTTGAATCATTCGCTGATTGGGACTGCGGTACAACCTATAATACTAAGGTGTATAGGTTGTCTGGCCATTATTTATCAAATAAATCACAACTTGTAAAATTCACACAACATTCGAAGCCACGAGTATTTGTAACTCCACAAGGAATGGTTTCATACAGCATGCTTTGTCAAACCAAACAACCGACATTGTAAATTTTGGGTAATGCATAGAAATACGTGTATATATCTGATTTTTTTGAGAAGAGAAATTGCTCTTTCTTATCTCTTCATGTTCATTCTTTTAGAATTATAGTTGAATATACTATGTTGGCATGAACTCAACCTAATCGCAATCTCACACTACTCACAAGAGCCTACAAAACTTTTTCCAGACCCATCCTTGAATACAGCTCATCTGTCTGGAACCCATACCACATCTCGGACATCAACACCCTTGAAAACATCCAGAGATATTTCACCAGAAGAGCCCTTCACTCCTCCACTCGAAACAGAATTCCCTACGAAAATAGACTAACAATCCTGGGTCTAGAAAGCTTAGAATTATGGTGCCTAAAACACGATTTAAGTATTGCCCACAAGATCATATGCTGCAACGTCCAACCGGTCAATGACTACTTCAGCTTCAACCGCAACAACACAAGAGCACGCAACAGATTCAAACTTAATATTAACCGCTCCAAACTTGACTGTAAAAAATACGACTTTAACAATCGAGTTGTGGAACTCATTACCAGACTCAGTAGTGTCAACCCCTAACCCCCAACATTTCTCCCTTAGACTATCCACGATTGACCTCTCTAGGTTCCTAAGAGGTCAGTAAGGGGCGTACATAAGTGCACTAGTGTGCCTTTCGTCCCCTGTCCAATTGTCTTTCCTTTATCTCATATATCATATATATTTTCTTCTTTTCATATATCTTCTCCTCTATTTTTACATATTATCTTTATATATATTACTTCATGTCTATTCTCTTCCATATGTATTGTGTATTGGACAAACGAATAAATAAATAAATAATTGGCAATGGCACAGTGCTTTTCGCCCTGTGATGCTTCTATTTTTGCAATGCATTCGCCGAAGACTCTTTGTCCTTCTTATTGTTCGGCTTTACTTGGACATGAGTAGTTTTTTCCCTTGGATTCAATGGTATTGTGGCAATCAGCCTGCAGTCTGAACAGAGTTGTTGAACTCCTGTTGAACTGTTGTTGTTTGTTGAACGGTCAACATTAAGTGCTTGTAATTGTCCAGTTAGTGGGTCTCGGCAACCTGAAAGCACCAAGTCCATGTTTCAGAAGAAAACACTCAAAAGCTGGACAATATGCAATCGCAGCCTCTTTTGTAAAGTTTCTAGAGCATTCTCACACTGGACTGCCAAGATTTCGAGACACAACTGCCAATTTTCCTTTGTATGGTTTTTTTTCTCCCCCTGGTTTAAGGGCCCTCCAAAAAACGCGAACTACAAGCATTACAATCTGCAAAGATCTGAAAAGCAAAGAACTCTCTGAAAACATTACTCCAATCTATGAGTTTATCACATCAGGCCTCATAGCCCTTGGGGGGGGGCATGGCATTCACTTTTTTCTACCTAGCTCATTATATAGTTCAGAGATGGGTTCAGTGATGGGGTCGTAGTACGGGTACGATCAGGTACGCAGAACCGGTAGAAAGTTTTTGGTCAGGTACGCAGAACCGGTAGAAAGTTTTTGGTCAGGTACGCAGAACCGATAGAACAATTTTAATCTTTATTTATTTATTCCCCCCCACCCTTCTGGGCTCTGGGTATTTATTTATTTATTTATTTATTTATTTATTTATTTATTTATTTATTTATTTATTTATTTATTTATTTATTTATTTATTTATTTATTTATTTATTTATTTATTTATTTATTTATTTATTTATTTATTTATCAGATTTGTATGCCGCCCCTCTCCGTAGACTCGGGGCAGCTAACAGCAATAATAATACAATGTAAACAAATCTAATATTTAAGTTAATTTTAAAAAAACCCTAATTTAAGAAACCAATCATACATACTGACATACCATGCATAAATTTTATAAGCCTAGGGGGAAGGGAAAGTCTCAATTCCCCCATGCCTGACGACAGAGGTGGGTTTTAAGGAGCTTACAAAAGGCAAGGAGAGTGGGGGCAACTCTGATATCTGTGGGGAGTTGGTTCCAAAGGGTCGGGGCCACCACAGAGAAGGCTCTTCCCCTGGGTCCCACCAAATGACATTGTTTACTTGACGGGACCCGGAGAAGGCCAACTCTGTGAGACCTAACTGGTCGCTGTGATTCGTGCGGCAGAAGGCGGTCCCGGAGATATGTATGTTTTTCCTATTGCAGTAAATGAGGTTAAATGTGTATAATTTTAGAAAAGCTGTGTGGGTGTACATACATATATTGTTTATATAGTAGATAATGTATATTTTTGTGTGCCTGTGTGTAATAGGTATGTACACATATGGCATATATACATAGAATTAAGTAGTATATTTTGGATGTTCAGTAATAGTAAATAGAGAGGGAAATTGTCTCTCTTTGAGGCGAGGAGAGGCCAGGCACCCTAACCCGAACACTTGACGTGAGTGATGTCAATTTGGCCAACTTTAAGCCAGTCACATGATCTTTAAGTCAACCCTCAGTCTATACCAGGGATGGTGAACCTATGGCACGGGTGCCACAGGTGGTACACAGAGCCACATCTGCTGGCACGCAAGCCGTTGCCTTAGCTTAGTCCAACATGCATGTGTGTGCCAGCGGCTGATTTTTGGCTCACACAGATGCTCTGGGGTGCATTTCTGGCTTCCAGAGAGCCTCTGGAGGGATAGGGGATGTTCTGTCGAGCTCTCTGGTAGAATCCTCCCAAAAATTCACAGATACAAATTTCAGACACACACACGTTTGAAAATTCAAAACAATGTTATTTATAATGAAAATTCACTTAAACCAAGCCCTCTTTTGGTATAGCAAAGAGCACTGGTCTCCAAACAAACTGGTAATTTGTACAAGTCCCTTATCAGTTCTGTGATACTTATCTTGCAGCCGTGAGGCAATTAACAGTCTTTCTTCTTTCACAAAGTGAAACACACTTTGCCCTGGTGTAGTATCAAAGCGGGGGAAAATCAGCACACAAAAGGTCAAAGTCAGTAAAGCAGTCACGAAACACAACGATCAGATAATCCTCCACAATGGCCAAACCCACAGGCTGCTCTTTATAGCAGCCTCACTAATGACCACAGCCCCACCCAACCACAGGTGGCCTCATTTTCTTTGATAATAATCTCTCAGTTGTTGCTGTCTATGCATCGCTCTCCGCATGCGTGGCTGTATCATTAACTCTTGTTCTGAATCCAAGGAGGAGCTAGAGAATTGATCTCCTTCTGAGCTGTCTGCCACACTCTCCTCCTCCCTGTCACTCATGTCTTCTTGGTCAGAGGAGCCTTCATCATCAGATTCCACCAGGAGCAAAACAGGCCTGCAGCATGTGGATGTCTCCCCCACATCCACAGTCCTTGGGGCAGGAGCTGGGCCAGAGCTAACCACAACAGGGGAGGGCGTTTTTACCCACCCCTGGCTCCAGGGAAGCCTTTGGAGCCTGGGGATGGCGAAACACGAGCGTACTGGGCTCACCAGAAGTTGGGAAACAGGCCATTTCCAGCTTCCAGAAGGCCTCTGGGGGGTGGGGAAGATGTTTTTGCCCTCCTCAGGCATTGAATTATGGGTGTGGGCACTCGCGCATGCGCAATTGGTGCACCCACGCTCTTTCGGCACCCGAGGAAAAAATGGTTCGCCATCACTGAGGGGTCCTGGGTACTTTTTCACCTTGTTTTGTGTTCTTTCATTACCCAAAGTAGGGAACATCTTCAGTCCTACCAGCTAGCTGGAGTAATAAAACATCTGCAAAACATCCAATTCTCATTTAATTCTGCTCCATCTTTATTTATTTATTTTATTTATTGGATTTGTATGCCGCCCCTCTCCAAGGGCTCGGGGCGGCTAACAGCAATTATAAGACAGCATATAATAATAATACTAAAAACAACTAAAAACCCATTATAATAAAAACCAAACATACATACAAACATACCATGCACAAAATTGTAAAGGCCTAGGGGGAAAGAGTACAGTATCTCAGTTCCCCCATGCCTGACAGCAGAGGTGGGTTTTAAGTAGCTTACGAAAGGCAAGGAGGGTGGGGGCAATTCTAATCTCTGGGGGGAGTTGGTTCCAGAGGGCCGGGGCCGCCACAGAGAAGGCTCTTCCCCTGGGTCCCGCCAAGCAGCATTGTTTAGTTGACTGGACCCGGAGAAGCCCCACTCTGTGGGACCTAACTGGTCGCTGGGATTCGTGCAGCAGAAGGCGGTCCCGGAGATAATCTGGTCCGGTGCCGTGAAGGGCTTTATAGGTCATAACCAACACTTTGAATTGTGACTGGAAACTGATCGGCAACCAGTGCAGACTCCGGAGTGTTGGTGTAACATGGGCATATTTGGAAAAGCCCATGATTGCTCTCGCAGCTGCATTCTGCACGATCTGGAGTTTCCGAACACTTTTCAAAGGTAGCTCCATGTAGAGAGCGTTACAGTAGTCGAGCCTCGAGGTGATATTGTTATATTGGATATTCCGTTTGTGGGCCTAGGACAGTACGGAGCGTGCTTAGAAGCATTAAATGTCTTCTTCTTTCATTGAAAATGAGCATTGCCAACTTCAATGCCAAGATTTGAGGGGACGTGAACCCTTATATAGAAAAATGTTCTCCAATGTGGGAGGCAGACTGATAAAAACCGAGGGCATCTTGACATTTATTCTAATAACAAGAGAGCTGAGAAGGTTTGCTTTACAAGTGTCGGTAAGTAGGATTGAAGTAAGAAAAACTGGGTGGAAAATGTGGCGCATTTATCAGGACCAGGATAAGTTATGATCTAGCTCCCTTGGTAAACCAAGTTTCAAGTTTTATTGGATTTATATGCCGCCCCTCTCCGAAAACTCAGGGCGGCTAACAACAATCATGAACAATATACAATAAAATCCAATACTAAAAGCAAATTAAAACCCCTTAATATATAAAAACCAAACATACATACAAACATACCATGTATACAGTTGTAACAGCCTAGGGGGAGAAAAAAGCCTTAATTCCCCCATGCCTGGCGGCAGAGTTGGGTTTTAAGAAGCTTACGAAAGGCAAGGAGGGTGGGGGCAATTCTAATCTCTGGGGGGAGTTGGTTCCAGAGGGCCGGGGCCGCCACAGAGAAGGCTCTTCCTCTGGGTCCCGCCAAGCGACATTGTTTAGTTGATGGGACCCGGAGAAGACCCACTGGCCGCTGGGATTCGTGCGGCAGAAGGCAGTCCCTGAGGTAATCTGGTCCGGTGCCGTGAAGGGCTTTATAGGTCATAACCAACACTTTGAATTGTGACCGGAAACTGATCGGCAACCAATGCAGACTGCGGAGTGTTGATGTAACATGGGCATATTTGGGAAAGCCCATGATTGCTCTCGCAGCTGCATTCTGCACGATCTGAAGTTTCCGAACACTTTTCAAAGGTAGCCCCATGTAGAGAGCATTACAGTATTCGAGCCTCGAGGTGATGAGGGCATGAGTGACTGTGAGCAGTGACTCCCGGTCCAGATAGGGTCGCAACTGATGCACCAGGTGAACCTGGGCAAACGCCCCCCTCGCCACAGCTGAAAGATGTTTCTCTAATGTGAGCTGTGGATCGAGGAGGACACCCAAGTTGCGAACCATCTCTGAGGGGGTCAATGATTCTCCCCCCAGGGTGATGGACGGACAGATGGAATTGTCCTTGGTAGGCAAGACCCACAGCCACTCCGTCTTGTCTGGGTTGAGTTTGAGTTTGTTGACACCCATCCAGGCCTCAACAGCCTCCAGGCACCGTCACATCACTTCCACCCAGGAGGCAGCAATAGCAATAGCATTTAGACTTGTACAGTGGCACAATGCCCCTACTTACAAACTTTTCTAGATACAAACCGGGTGTTCAATTTTTTTTTGCCTCTTCTCACGAACCATTTTCCACTTACGAACCCAAGCCTCCGAAACTGTAACTGCTCCTGGAGGAGAAAAGGAAGGAGGGGCCAGAGCGTCATCTCCCCCCCCCCACGGAGGAATCAAGGCCGGAAAAGGTGGGGAGAAGCCTCCATGGGGTCTCTCTAGGAATCTCCTGGGAGGAAACAGGGCTGGAAAAGGCAGGGAGAAGCCTCCGTGGGGCCTCTCTAGGAATCTCCTGGGAGGAAATAGGGATGGAAAAGGCAGGGAGAAGCCTTCGTGGGGCCTCTCTAGGAATCTCCTGGGAGGAAATAGGGATGGAAAAGGCAGGGAGAAGCCTTCGTGGGGCCTCTCTCGGAATCTCCTGGGAGGAAATAGGGATGGAAAAGGCAGGGAGAAGTCTCCTTGAGGCCTCTCTAAGAATCTCCTGGGAGGAAATATGGATGGAAAAGGTAGGGAGAAGCCTCAGTGGGGCCTCTCTTGGAATCTCCTGGGAGGAAATAGGGATGGAAAAGGCAGGGAGAAGCCTTCGTGGGGTCTCTCTCGGAATCTCCTGGGAGGAAATATGGATGGAAAAGGTAGGGAGAAGCCTCCATGGGGCCTCTCTAGGAATCTCCTGGGAGGAAAAAGGGATGGAAAAGGCAGGGAGAAGCCTCCGTGGGGCCTCTCTCAGAATCTCCTGGGAGGAAACAGGGATGGAAAAGGCAGGGAGAAGCCTCTGTGAGGCCTCTCTCAGAATCTCCTGGGAGGAAACAGGGCTGGAAAAGGCAGGGAGAAGCCTGCATGAGACCTCTCTAGGAATCTCCTGGGAGGAAACAGGGCCTCCACCCTCCCTGTATGTACAAAAACACACACAAACACACAGCTCTTCTACAATTATACACATTCAACCTCATTTACTGCAATAGGAAAAACACACAGAACCCAGAAGGGAAAAAAAGAGAAAAAAATTCAAAATTTTTCTACCAGTACTGCGTACCTGACCATTCCTGTAGGAAGGCAATCACTGAATCAGGTGTAACTCTCTTAACAACAGCCTTGCTTCGCAAATGTAAATTCCAGCCCCAATTATGGATGTAAGTCAAGGACTATTAGCAATTCTGACATACTGTGATTACGACGTAAGCTGCTCTCCAATTGCTCATCGCATCACTCATGTCTACTGGTGCAATTAATGGAAGATGATCAACACAGGTCCTACCTTGGATTTTTCCATGTTGACTGAAGTTTGGTGGATGGAAGCAAGAGGCTACACCTGTCTGTTGTGAAAGTGGAGACTGAGCGGAATCTCCGGAGAATAGGGAGCACAATTGGTCTAATTAACTGTTGACTTATAACAGTGATTAGGAAATCTAACTCCCTAAAGCTAAACGGCCAGCGGTGAAGACATTCTGGGGATCTCGGAAAATTCATTTGGATGTTTCATCATTGATATCAAATGCATCTCGGTTGTACTATATAATGCGCTCTACTTGGGGTTACCTCTGAAGAGCGTTTGGGAGCACAGTCGCGCGAGCGGTCATGGGTCTTCATGCCCATGTTTCGCCAACACTCCGCGGACTGCATTGGTTGCCGATTGCTTTCCGGATGCAATTCAAAGTGTTGGTAATGACCTATAAAGCCCTACACGGCATCGGGCCAGATTACCTACGGGGCCGCCTTCTGCCACAAGAATCCCAACACCCGATCAGGTCCCACAGAGTTGGCCTTCTCCAGATCCCACCAACTAGACCAGCGGTCCCCAAAGTACGGCCCGGGGGCTTGTTGTGGCCCGCTGAGGCAATTTATCCGGTCCGCGGCAGCCCACAAGATTTTATCAATAGATATAATAAGCTCCCAAATCTCCTGTCAACTCACCGTGGTCTGCTGCTGAGCGAGGAGGCGGTACAGAGGCAAGGGGCAGGGAGGATAGGAGGGAGATAGAGAGGGAAGGAGAGAGAGAGAAAGAGGGAGAGATATAAAGAGGGAGAGAGAAAGAGAATGAGTGAGAGAAAGAAAGAGAAAGAGAGAGAGGGACAGAGAAAGAAAGAGAGAGAGAGAAAGAGGGAGAGATAGAGAGGAAGAGAGAAAGGGGGATAGATGGAAAGAGTGAGAGAGAGAAAAGAGAAAAATGAGAAAATGATGGAGAGAAAACGAGGGAGAGGAAAATGAAACAAATGAGAGAAGGAAGAAAAGAGAGAGGGAAGAGAGAAATGGAGAGGAAGGAGGGAGGGAGGGAAGGAAGGAGAAATGGAGGGAGTTTGTTGATTTAAGTTTAAATTTACTTGTTAATAAAGAAGTATAAATTGCTTTATTACTTAATTATTTAATTACTTCTTTATTTTAAATATTGTATTTGTTCCCATTTTGTTTTTTACTTTAAATAAGGTGTGTGCAGTGTGCATAGTGATTTGTTCATTGGGTTTTTTTTATAGTCCGGCCCTCCAACAGTCTGAGGGACAGTAAACTGGCCCCCTGTGTAAAAAGTTTGGGGACCCCTGAACTAGACAATGTCGCTTGGCAGGGCCTAGGGGAGGAGCCTTCTCTGTGGGGGCCCCAGCCCTGTGGAATCAGTTCCCCTTGGAGATTCGCACTGCTCCCACCCTCCTCGCCTTCTGCAAGAGTCTTAAGACTCATTTATGCCACCAAGTTTGGGGCGATTAGAGAAGGCCAACTCTGTGGGACCTGATTGGCTGCTGGGATTTGTGCGGCAGAAGGCTGTCCTGGAGGTATTCTGGTCCAATGCCATATTTTAATATTTTAATATTAAAAACCATATTTTAATATTTTAATATTTTAAACTATAATTTAGATTTGTCATGAATTGTTTTATTTTGTTGTGAGCCGCCCTGGGTCTGCGGAGAGGGGCGGCATACAAATCTAAATAATAAATAAATAAATGTACGGCTTTAGGGGTCATTACCAACACTTTGAATTGTGACCAGAAACTGATTGGCAACCAGTGCAGGCCGCGGAGTGTTTACACTATCCTAGATGTACCGATGAAGTTGCCGTCTGAGTGCGAGATTCCCAGAATTCCTTAACCGCCGTGTGAGAAAAAACAGGCTATTTTAGGCTAGAGAATAATTGACCAAAATTATTGAAGAAGAACAAAGAAATGTCCGCCGTAGTTAATTACTTAGCATTGGAGGGGTGTGAATAGGATGTGCCGTTTGCTAATTCTGCAGAAAAAACTTGTGTAGGCAGGTTTCTGTAGCGATGTGTTTGTAAAAGAACATAGGAGAACCTTGATCGTTTGTTCCTTGACTCCACACAGCTAGCAACCCAGGAAGTTTCTTTTTTAAACCTGTGGTTTCCAGGGATGTCATAATGATAGGTTGTATTTTAGTGGAGTGATTTAAATACATTGTGCTGGATGTTTACCACAGCTGCTTGCTGCGTAATGTCAAAGCCCTTCACACTGGTTTACATTCCTCTCTGGAGACCTGGGTGAACTCACAGACACTGTAACATCATATGTCAGCTTCTGTGAAAGACCCATGTGCACCGACCAGGAACTTGCGAATATGCAGTAACAACAAACATAGAAACATAGAAGATTGACGGCAGAAAAAGACCTCCTGGTTCATCTAGTCTGCCCTGATGCTATTTCCTGTATTTTATCTTAGGATGGATCTATGTTTATCCCAGGCATGTTTAAATTCAGTGACTGTGGATTTATCTACCACGTCTGCTGGAAGTTTGTTCCAAGGATCTACTACTCTTTCGGTAAAATAATATTTTCTCACGTTGCTTCTGATCTTTCCCCCAACTGACCTCAGATTGTGCCTCGTTGTTCTTGGGTTCACTTTCCTATTAAAAACACTTCCATCCTGAACCTTATTTAATAACCCTTTGACATATTTAAAGGTTTCTATCGTGTCCCCCTGTGGTAGTAAAAATTTTGGTAGCCCATCACTGCCTATAACAATTGTTAACTGTTCTACTTCATGATTCTTGACAAATGTATCTTTTCTTTTATGTACACTGAGAGCATCTGCACCAAAGACAAACTCCTTGTGGGTCCAATAACACTTGGCCAATAAAGTATTCTATTCTATTCTATTCTATTTTATTCCATTCTATTCTATTTTCTGATATTCTATTCTGTTCTATTCTATTCTACTCTACTCTACATTACTCTACTATACTCCACTCCACTCCATTCCATTCCATTCTATTCTATTTTCTGATATTTTATTCTATTCTATTCTACTCTACTCTACTCTACTCTATGTTACTCTACTATACTCCACTCCACTCCACTCCATTCCATTCCATTTCATTCTATTCTATTCTATTTTCTGATATTCTATTCTATTCTATTCTCAATTCTATTCTATTCTACTCTTCTCTACTCTACTCTACTCTACTCTTTACTCTTCTCTTCTCTACTCTTCTTAATCTACTCTACTCTACTCTACTCTACACTACTCTTCTCTACTCTACTCTACTCTTCTCTACTCTTCTCTTCTCTTCTCTACTCTACTCTACTCTTCTCTTCTCTACTCTACTCTTCTCTACTCTACTCTTCTCTACTCTACTCTACTCTTCTTACTCTACTCTACTCTACTCTTCTTACTCTACTCTACTCTACTCTTCTTACTCTACTCTACTCTACTCCACTCCACTCCACTCCACTCCCTTCCATTCCATTCCATTTTAGGATAGCTGCCTGTCTTAACTTCGCAAAGAGCGCTCCGTTCATCTCCCTGTGAAAGAAGAAAATCCCTTGGGAAGAACAGCACTGCCCTGGATAGCATGTGCTCACAATGGATGCCTGGATGACAGGCCATGCACTCCCACAGTTTTCTGGCACAGATTTCCCCATCCTAGGATGAGAGCATCGTTCTAATTTTAAATCTGGACCTGCCTGTATAAATTACCAACCACCAATTTTGCCCTGATCTCTTTCCCTTTTTTATCCTCTTCTTTGCCTGCTAATATGCACATAGCTAGTCCTTGGCGTATGACCACAATTAAGCCTAGACTTTGTGTTGCTAAGTGCCAGTACTGTGTACTTGACTAGTTGGTTTTCCAATACAGTGGGACCTCGGCTTAAGAATTTAATTCGTTTCGTGACCAGGTTCTACCAAGTGGAAAAGTTTGTAAGTAGAAGCAAATTTTCCCATAGGAATCAATGTAACAGCAAGTAATGCTGCACGAATCCCAGCGACCGGTTAGGTCCCACAGAGTTGGCCTTCTCCGGGTCCCCTCAACTAAACAATGTCGTTTGGCGGGACCCAGGAGAAGAGCCTTCTCTGTGGCGGCCCCGACCCTCTGGAACCAGCTCCCCCCGGATATCAGTTGCCC
Organism: Erythrolamprus reginae; assembly: GCF_031021105.1. Taxonomy (NCBI): domain Eukaryota; kingdom Metazoa; phylum Chordata; class Lepidosauria; order Squamata; family Dipsadidae; genus Erythrolamprus; species Erythrolamprus reginae. The sequence goes on from NC_091960.1 coordinate 33,743,597, forward strand.
CCACCCTCCTTGCCTTTCGCAAGCTCCTTAAAACCCACCTCTGTCGTCAGGCATGGGGGAAATTGAGACTTTCCCTCCCCTTAGGCTTATAGAATTTATACATGGTATGCTTGTATGTATGGGTCTTCAAATTGGGGGCTTTTTAAAGATTATTTTTAATATTAGATTTGTTACATTGTCTTTTATATTGTTGTTAGCCGCCCCGAGTCTTCGGAGAGGGGCGGCATACAAATCTAATTATTTATTAGATTTGTATGCCGCCCCTCTCCGAAGACTCGTGCAAATCCATTAGGAAAGAAATAAAAGCTCAGAATTTGGGTGGGAGGAAGAGGAGGAGGAAGAAGCGGAGGAGGACAGTTGCTGCCGAAGGAAGAAGGTGAAATGAGGGGAATAAAAAAAAATCCAAAACTTTAAGGCTAAAAAAAAAGAAGAGGGACTCTTAGGCGGCAAGGAGGAGCACGCGATTCCCATATACCCAGCGCAAGGCTGCCTCCCATACACTGCGCCAGAGAGAGAAACCCAGAGGGAATGGCAGGAAACAGGCCGGGCCTTCGTGCCACTCTCAAATTTCCAGTACATAGAGTGCTGTACTGCAGGCCAATGAAGCAGACTGTAGATCTGTAGGTCAGCAGTTCAAATCTCATCCCCGGCTCAAGGTTGACTCAGCCTTCCATCCTTCCAAGGTGGTTAAAATGAGGACCCGGATTGTGGGGGCAATAATGCTGGCTCTGTTCAAAAGTGCTATTGCTAACATGTTGTAAGCCGCCCTGAGTCTAAGGAGAAGGGCGGCATAAAAAAATCAAATAAATAAATAAGCTCAAAGTGCAGCTATAAGGAGGATCCAACAGCATAAGGAGAGTGGAGCTTATAACACTTGCGTATGATTAGCTTGAACTCGTGTGGCTGTTTAAATCACTGGAAATCTGGTGACATCAAAGAAAGCTTCTGGCATGTGACATCTGGAAGCATACAGTAGGATTTCCAGCTATGAGGCTACTCAAAGAGAAGCCAATTAAGAGGTACCCTAATCACATACTATAATTAACTGAAAAAGGGAAGATCAGAATGAGGTAGAAGCCACAAAACAGGAGGCACGCCGGAGAAAATAATGCCAGTCGCCTTAAGCAGCCCATCTCGAATCTTGCCAGTGATACATTCTGGGTGATCAAGGAATGCTCTCTCTTATATTCCCATATTTTTATTTTGTCCAATACACAATGAGGGTTTTAGTGGGTATATATCTATATATACATAGTAAAATACATGATGAAGGTTATAGAGGAGATACTCATAGTAAAATGTATCTAAGAAAGAAGAGAAGAGAAGATATAGGAATACAACATATCAATGAAAGAATAGAAGAAGAGATATAGGAATAGAAGAAAGGTATAGGAGATATAGGAGAGCAATAGGACAGGGGACGGAAGGCACTCTAGTGCACTGATTGATTGATTGATTGATTGATTTTGTCCAATACACAATGAGGGTTTTAGTGGGTATATATCTATATACACATAGTAAAATATATAATGAAGTTATAGAGGAGATACTCATAGTAAAATATATCTAAGAAAGAACAGAAAAGAAGATATAGTAATAGAACATATCAATGAAAGAATAGAAGAAGAGATATAGGAATAGAAGAAAGGTATAGGAGATATAGGAGAGCAATAGGACAGGGGACGGAAGGCACTCTAGTGCACTGATTGATTGATTGATTGATTTTGTCCAATACACAATGAGGGTTTTAGTGGGTATATATCTATATACACATAGTAAAATATATAATGAAGGTTATAGAGGAGATACTCATAGTAAAATATATCTAAGAAATAATAGAAAAGAAGAAATAGTAATAGAACATATCAATGAAAGAATAGAAGAAGAGAGATAGGAATAGAAGAAAGGTATAGGAGATATAGGAGAGCAATAGGACAGGGGGCGGAAGGCACTCTAGTGCACTTGTACTCGCCCCTTACTGACCTCTTAGGAATCTGGAGAGGTCAACCGTAGATAATCTAAGGGTAAAGTGTTGGGGGTTTGGGATTTGGGGATGACACTATGGAGTACGGTAATGAGTTCCACGCTTCGACAACTGGGTTACTGAAGTCATATTTTTTACAGTCAAGTTTGGAGCGGTTAATATTAAGTTTAAATCTGTTGTGTGCTCTTGTGTTGTTGTGGTTGAAGCTGAAGTAGTCGCCGACAGGCAGGACGTTGAAGCATATGATCTTGTGGGCAATACTTAGATCTTGTTTAAGGCGTCTTAGTTCTAGGCCCAGGATTGAAAGTCTAGTCTCGTAGGGTTTTCTATTTCGAGTGGAGGAGGAGTGAAGGGCTCTTCTGGTGAAATATCTTTGGACATTTTCAAGGGTGTTAATGTCTGAGATGCGATATGGGTTCCAAACAGATGAGCTGTATTCGAGGATGGGTCTGGCAAAAGTTTTGTAAGCTCTGGTAAGTAGTGTGAGATTGCCAGAGCTTACAAAATTCTATTCTAAGACAATGCCCATCATCCCCAGCCAATATTGACATTCATCCTGACAGTGAGAACAATTAATCGGTGGAATGGCTTTCCTTCATTATTATTATTATTTATTAGATTTGTATGCCGCCCCTCTCCGTAGATGGAGCCGTGGGTGCTCCATCATTGAAGGTTTTTAAGAAGAGATTGGATAGCCATTTGTCCCGAATGGTTTAGGATCCCCTCCTCGGGCAAGGAGTTGGAATAGAAGACCTCCAAGCTCCCTTCCAACTCTGTTATTTAGTATTCTGTAATATTTTGTTTATTCATGTTGAAAAATCTTAGCATAAAATTGGGATGGACAACTTGCAGCCATAAGGTCCTATTCAGATCTTCATTCTTTTATTGAAAGGTCTAATGTTGAGTTCAACTTTGCTGTTGACTTTGGCAAGGCAATACTGGACAGTACAGCTTCCTGCCATTATGAAATTGGAAACAATGAAAGTTATAGAGTTAGGAACAGGATGGAATTCCCTAAAAATGCACACACTCTTAATAAAAATGGAAAATTCCAGCTTTCCTATTAAAAACACTTCCCTCCTGGACCTTGTTTAACCCTTTAACATATTTAAATGTTTCGATCGTGTCCCCCCTTTTCCTTCTGTCCTCCAGACTCTACAGATTGAGTTCATGAAGTCTTTCCTGATACGTTTTATGCTGAAGACCTTCCACCATTCTTGTAGCCCGTCTTTGGACCCGTTCAATTTTGTCAATATCTTTTTGTAGGTCAGGTCTCCAGAACTGAACACAGTATTGCAAATGTGGTCTCACCAGCGCTCTATATGAGGGGATCACAATCTCCCTCTTCCTGCTTGTTATACCTCTAGCTATGCAGCCAAGCATCCTACTTGCTTTTCCTACCGCCCAATCACACTGTTCACCCATTTTGAGACTGTCAGAAATCACTACCCCTAAATCCTTCTCTTCTGAAGTTTTTGCTAACACAGAACTGCCAATGCAATACTCAGATTGAGGATTCCTTTTCCCCAAGTGCATTATTTTACATTTGGAAACATTGGGGCGGCTCACAACAATAATAAAATACAATAAGCAGTGGTAGAAATCCAATATTAGTAAAAGCTAGAATTAAACCCCCTTAATATTAAAAAACAATCAATACTGCACAATCATACCATTCTCAAGTGCTATAATCAGCAGAGGGGGGGGAATCAGTCCCCCCATGCCTGGAGACATAAGTGGGTCTTTAACATCTTGCAGAAGACGGGGATGGTGGGGGCAATTCGAATCTCTGGGGGGAGCTGATTCCAGAGGGCCGGGGCCGCCACAGAGAAGGCTCTTCCCCTGGTGAAGGCTCCAAAGGATTTTTGAGTTGGGGGTTTCGGTCCGAGGGCTGTGCACAGAACAGCAACAGAAATTTTGAGGCTCCGTTGTCATCGTAAATCATGGACTAGATTAGATTAGATTAGATTAGATTTATTGGATTTATATGCCGCCCCTCTTCGCAGACTTGGGGCGGCTCACAACAATAGCAAAAAAACAGTACATAGGGACAAATCCAATGCCCACCAATCCAATTACAATTTTAAGTTAAGAAATTCATAAAACAATCCCAATATATATAAAAAACAAGCACACAATCAATCAAACAGCAAAACAACATGGGCAAGGGGGAGATGTTTTAGTTCCCCCATGCCTGACGGCAGAGGTGGGTTTTAAGGAGTTTACGAAAGGCCAGGAGGGTGGGGGCAATCCTAATCTCAGGGGGGAGCTGGTTCCAGAGGTTCGGGGCCCCCACAGAGAAGGCTCTTCCCCTGGGTCCCGCCAGACGACATTGTTTAGTCGACGGGACCCGAAGAAGGCCGACTCTGTGGGACCTAACCGGCCGCTGGGATTCGTGCGGCAGAAGGCGGTCCCGGAGATATTCTGGCCCGATGCCATGAAGGACTACCTGTACCCATCACTTGTACAACTCAACACTTGCTTACTTCAGCTACCAAAGAACCAAAGCTGTGCTCCACCCCAAACACCTTTTCCTTAATGTGGATGAAACTGCAGCCTATGCACATCTAGGAATTTTTGACTGCGCATTCTGACAGGGTGGAAACATGCTTTTTTTGTCTTGCCACACGTACGCCGTTTATTGCAGAAGGCAATGAGTCGTAGCTGGGTATGGTTGCAGTCAGCTTTCCAACGCTGATTGTATAAATGGCGTGCGTTTCTTGATGAAGCTAATTAAGGGTTCCATGGAGCAGGAAGCTCCTTGTGCAAGTCAGATGTTGAACATTGATAAGATTCACCCTTCTCTCAAAACTCTATAGAGTTTGGGTGGAAACTAAACAAGGAGAGAAGTAACTTAGAACTAAGGAGAAATTTCCTGACAATCGGAACGGTCGATCTGTGGAACAGTTTGCCTCCAGAAGTTGCGAATGCTCCAACACTGGAAGTTTTTTAAGGAGATGTTGGATAACCATCTGTCTGAAGTCGTGTTCTGCCTGTTCTGTCGGGCTCTCTAGTAGAATCCTCCCAAAAATTTCAGACACACACACGTTTGAAAATACAAAACAATGTTCTTTATAATGAAAATTCACTTAAACCAAGCCCTCTTTTAGTAGAGCAAAGAGCCCTCATCTCCAACCAAACTGGTAATTTGTACAAGTCCCTTATCAGTTCTGTGATACTTAGCTTGCAGCTGTGAGGCAATTCACAGTCCTTCTTCTTTCACAAAGTGAAACACACTTTGCTCTGGTTTAGTTTCAAAGCGGGGGGAAAATCAGCACACAAAAGGTCAAAGTCAGCAAAGCAGGCACGAAACACAACGATCAGATAATCCTCCTCAATGGCCAAACCCACAGGCTGCTCTTTATAGCAGCCTCACTAATGACCACAGCCCCACCCAACCACCGGTGGCCTCATTTTCTTTGATAATAATCTCTCAGTTGTTGTTGCCTATGCATTGCTCTCCGCATGCGTGGCTGTATCATTAACTCTTGTTCTGAATCCAAGGAGGAGCTAGAGAATTGATCTCCTTCTGTGCTGTCTGCCACAGTCTCCTCCTCCCTGTCACTCATGTCTTCTTGGTCAGAGGAGCCTTCATCATCAGATTCCACCGGGGGCAAAACAGGCCTGCAGCATGTGGATGTCTCCTCCACATCCACAGTCCTTGGGGCAGGAGCTGGGCCAGAGCTAACCACAACACTGCCTAAGCAGGGGGTTGGACTAGAAGACCTCCAAGGTCCCTTCCAACTCTGTTGTTGTAGCACTTGGGCAAAAAGAATCCTCAATCTGAGTATTGTATTGGCAGTTCTATGCTAGCAAAAACTTCAGAAGAGAAAGATTTAGGGGTTGTGATTTCTGTCAGTTTCCAAATGGGTGAACAGTGCGGTCAGGTGGTAGGGAAAGCAAGTAGAATGCTTGGCTGCATAGCTAGAGGTATAACAAGCAGAAAGAGGGAGATTGTGATCCTGCTGTATAGAGCGCTGGTGAGACCCATTTGGAATAATACTTTGTCCAGTTCTGGGGACCTCACCTACAAAAAGATATGGATCAAATTGAACGGGTCCAAAGATGAGCTACAAAAACGGTGGAAGGTCTTAAGCATCAAACTTATCAGGAAAGACTTCATGAACTCAATCTGTATAGTCTGGAAGACAGGAGGGAAAGGGGGCGGGCATGATCGAAACATTTAAATATGTTAAAGGGTTAAATAAGGTTTAGGAGGGAAGTGTTTTTAATAGGAAAGTGAACCCAAGAACAAGGGGGCACAATCTGAGGTTAGTTGGGGGAAAAGATCAGGAGCAACGCGAGAAAATATTATTTTACTGAAAGAGTCGTAGATGCTTGGAACAAACCTCCAGCAGACGTGGTTGGTAAATCCACAGCAAATGAATTTAAACATGCCTGGGATAAACATAGATCCATCCTAAGATAAAATACAGGAAATAGTATAAGGGCAGACTAGATGGGCCAGGAGGTCTTTTTCTGCTGTCAATCTTCTATGTTTCTATGTATTGTTGTTGTTGTTGTTGTTGTTGTTGTTATTAAAAGAAATAAGCAAAGAGAAAGTGTGGGTTTTATTGGGAGATCCACTGAACCAGTGAAAGATCACTGAGCCAGAGAAAGCATCACAATGGTTAGAGTAGAAACAAGGAGATGGTGACCTCTTCCTACTTGAGACTTTAATTCCCAGCATGAAACTAATAAAGAATTGTCCATGATATCTGGAGGCCGCCAGGTTCAATAGAGTTGCATTAGTGTGTGGGAACTGGATTGGAAAGGTAAGGATTATAAATCACGCATAGTCCTAGTCATCAAGGTTATTGAAAAGCTGCAAACCAACAATGTTCTCCTAGTGTAATCACCCTCAGAAAGCTGGGGTGAGGGTACCATAGATGGGAGCAAAATTAATTTTATTTTATTTTATTTATTCATTTGTCCAATACATAAATACATAGGAAGAAAAATAGACATGTGGTAATGTATATAAGGGTAAAATTGAACTTATAGGAGAGGATATATGAAAGGAAGAAAATATATAAGATAGGTGAAAGAAAGGAAAGACAATTGGACAGGGGACAACAGGCACACCAGTGCACTTATGTACGCCCCTTACTGGCCTCTTAGGAACCTGGAGAGGTCAATCGTGGAGGAAATGTTGGGGGTTGGGGGTTGACACAACTGAGTCCGGCAATGAGTTCCACGCTTCGATGACTCGATTGTTGAAATCATATTTTTTACAGTCAAGTTTGGAGCGGTTCGTATGAAGTTTGAATCTGTTGCGTGCTCTTGTGTTGTTGCGGTTGGAGCTGAAGTAGTCGTTGACCGGAAGGACGTTGCAGCATATGATCTTGTGGGCAATACTCAAGTCGTGTTTTAGGCGCCGCAGTTCTAGGCTTTCTAGGCCCAGGATTGACATATTGCACGTTGAGTATAGTTGGAATGTACAAGTGCAATAAAATAAATTCAAGAGCGAGACTTCCCTGTTCACACAAGACACAAAAGCACCAGTTTGCCTAGCCCTGGTTTATTAAATAAAGCAAAATTGGCTGGGTTTGCACTAGATCGGGAGTTGGAGTCCACAAGTCTTAAAGTGGCCGAAGTTGGAGTCCCCTGCACTAGATGGCTTAAACCAAGCATTCTGTTTTTCAAACCATAATGGCATTTTGGTTTAAGTGTTATATGGACCTGCCTCGTGTTTTATTCTTTTTGGATTAAATTAAATGCAGCCTGGAGATGTGGGAGACAGGGGTAGAGTTTATTTGTTTATTTGTTTGTTTGTTTGTTTACTTACTTACTTACTTACTTACTTACTTACTTACTTACTTACTTACTTACTTACTTACTTACTTATTTATATGCCGCCCCTCTCCGCAGACTCGGGGCGGCTAACAACAGTAATAAAACAGCATATAATAATAATCCAATACTAAAAACAGTTAAAAACCCATTATTATAAAAACCAAATATACATACAGATATACCATGCATAAAATTGTAGAGGCCTAGGGGAAAGAGTATCTCAATTCCCCCATGCCTGGCGGCAGAGGTGGGTTTTAAGCAGTTTACGAAACGCAAGGAGGGTGGGGGCAATTCTAATCTCTGGGGGGAGTTATTATTATTATTATTATTTATTGGATTTGTATGCCGCCCCTCTCCGCAGATTCGGGGCGGCTAACAACAGAATAAAAACAGCATGTAAATCCAATACAAAACAGCTAAAAAAAACCTTAATTCTAAAACCAAACATACATACAAACAATCATACCATGCATAAATTGTAAAGGCTTAGGGGGAAAGAATATCTCAATTCCCCCATGCCTGACGGCAGAGGTGGGTTTTTAGGAGCTTACGAAAGGCAAGGAGGGTGGGGGCAATCCTAATCTCTGGGGGGAGTTGGTTCCAGAGGGTCGGGGCCGCCACAGAGAAGGCTCTTCCCCTGGGTCCCACCAAGCGGCATTGTTTAGTTGACGGGACCCGGAGAAGACCCACTCTGTGGGACCTAACTGGTCGCTGGGATTCGTGCAGCAGAAGGCGGTCCCGGAGTTGTATGGTTTCTTAGGAAAACCACAGTTGGCAGAGCTCCTACATATCAAACCATGGTTTACAACAACTGAGTTCCTAGAACCTGGGAAGGCCCAAACCAAAGAAATATTATAATATAATACAATGAGCGAACCCCACCTATTTATATGACTCTGGAATCATATCTCATATCCAAACCAGGCTTTTTAAAAACCCATTGAGTCAGAAGGGCTGGGTGCTCTCTGATCTGTAAACTGCGGTGACTTGATTCATATCACTGACTAAGATGAGCTAAATAAAGCATGTTACGACTGGCTGCACACAAAACAAAGAAGCCATGATCTGAATAAATCCCACTGGCTGGATTTGCATAGGGTCACATAGATGCATACTATAAACTAAGCCAGAAGCAAGCGAATCCGACAGGGTCAATGTGAGCTATGAACCTGGTTTGTGGCTTAAGGTTTTGGGTTAATCCTTATTAACAGATTAACAGAATTTGAAGGGACCTTGTATGTAATCTAGTCCAACCCCCTGCCCAAGCAGGAGATCCTACACCAGTGATGGTGAACCTATGGCACGGGGGCCACAGGTGGCACGTGGAGCCATATCTGTTGGCACATGAGCCGTTGCCCTAGCTCAGCTCCCCAGGTGCATGTGTGTGCCAGCCAGCTGATTTTTGGCTCACACAGAGGCTCTGGAAGGGCATTTTTGGTTTCCAGAGGGGAAGGGCATTTTTACCCTCTCCTGGCTCCAGAGAAACCTTTGCAGCCTAGGGAGGGTGAAACATGAGCATACTGCAGCTGCGAGAGCAATCATGGGCTTTCCCAAATATGCCCATGTTACACCAACACTCCGCAGTCTGCACTGGTTGCCGATCAGTTTCCAGTCACAATTCAAAGTGTTGGTTATGACCTATAAAGCCCTTCATGGCACCAGACCAGATTATCTCAGGGACCGCCTTCTGCCGCACGAATCCCAGCGACCAGTTAGGTCCCACAGAGTGGGTCTTCTCCGGGTCCCGTCCACCAAACAATGTCGCTTGGCGGGACCCAGGGGAAGAGCCTTCTCTGTGGCGGCCCCGGCCCTCTGGAACCAACTCCCCCCAGAGATTAGAATTGCCCCCACCCTCCTTGCCTTTCGTAAGCTTCTTAAAACCCACCTCTGCCGCCAGGCATGGGGGAATTGAGATACTCTTTCCCCCTAGGCCTTTACAATTCTATGCATGGTATGTCTGTATGTATGTTTGGTTTTATAATTTGTATGCCGCCCGTCTTCATAGACTCGGGGCGGCTAACAACAGTAATAAAAACAGCATATAACAATCCAATATTAAAACAGTTAAAACCTTTATTATAAAACCAAACATACATACAGACATACCATGCATAAAATTGTAAAGGCCTAGGGGGAAAGAGTATGGTGTAATATGGGCATATTTAGAGAAGCCCATGATTGCTCTCGCAGCTGCATTCTGCACGATCTGAAGTTTCCGAACACTTTTCAAAGGTAGCTCCATGTAGAGAGCATTACAGTAGTCGAGCCTCGAGGTGATGAGGGCATGAGTGACTGTGAGCAGATAGGGCCGCAACTGGTGCACCAGGCGACAAACGCCCAGCTCGCCACAGCCAAAAGATGTTTCTCTAATGTGAAATAATAAACAACAAAATAATAGCATCTTATACCGCTGCCTCTATTTTCTGGCAACTGGGGAGAGAACTTAGCATTTATATCCGAGTTCAGATAGGAAACTTTGCTGAGTGAACAGGACAAGAACTACAAAAAGGCCGGGAGTGTGGAGCCAGGAAACACCACCTGCCATTCCATCTAAGGTCATTCTGTCCTCAAAGAACCCATTTGAAATTCCGTTTCTAATTTTGGACAATGAACTCTTAAGGAATGTCGTGTCCAGCAGTGCTGAAAATGTAGCTGAAAATATCTTGCTCCACTGTGAACAAGGACCATTCACTCTCTCCTAGGGTTTAAAATGAACCAAACTTTAGGGTTTAAAAAGAACCCGATTCTAGCTGATGCAAAGCTGATCTTTGGAATTGTCTGACCTGGACAGCATATATGCTTCTACAGAGGAATCATTGAGTCTGTCATCTGCACCTCTATAACTGTCTGGTTTGGTACAGCAACCCAACAGGACCGACACAGACTTCAGAGGAGAATCAGAACTGCAGAAAAAGCAATTACTACCAACCTGCCTTCTATTGAGGACCTGTAGACTGCACGAGTCAAAAAGAGGGCGGGGAAAATATTTACTGACCCCTCACATCCTGGACACAAACTGTTTCAACTCCCACCCTCAAAACGTCGCTACAGAGCACTGCACACCAAGACAACTAGACACAAGAACAGTTTTTTTCCGAACGCCATCACTCTGCTAAACAAATAATTCCCTCAACACTGTCAGACTTTCTACTAAATCTGCACTTCTATTCTACTAGTTTTTCTCATCATTCCTTTCACCCATTTCCTCCCATGTTGACTGTAGGATTGTAACTTGTTGCTTATATCCTGAGATTTTTATTAATATTGCTTCTTCATTGCTTATTTGACCCCTATGACAATCATTAAGTGTCGTACCATATGATTCTTGACAAATGTATATTTTATTTTATGTACGCTGAGAGCATATGCACCAAGACAAATTCCTTGTGTGTCCAATCACACTTGGCCAATAAAATTCTATTCTATTCTATTCTTCCTGGAACGGCAGTTAAACATGTTCAAATACAGTGGTACCTCTATTTAAGAACACCTCTACTTAAGAACTTTCCTAGAACTGGATGTTCAAGATTTTTTTGCCTCTTAATAATAATAATAATAATAATAATAATAATAATAATAATAATAATAATAATAATAACAACAACAACAACAACAACAATAATAATAATTAATAAATTTATTCTCATTGTCAAAACAACGAATTGTCATTGGCAACGAAAGTCATGTGACACCCAGTGACCAGTCCCACCATACATAAAATTAGAATAGGTAAATTTAAAAGTAGAATAAAAAATAGAATAAGATGTCCCACCCACCATTTTCTACTTAAGAACATATTCTCTTCAATATGTATTGTGTATTGGACAAATAAAATAAATAAATAAAACGAAAGCTACTCTGTGTGAGAAAAACAAAACTTAATAGGGCCTCCTGAAATCTTCCCCTCCCAAAACCCCCAAAGCCCCCCCCCCCATTTCCCATGGCAACCCAAGCGTAGTAGGAGTGTAGAAACATAGTATGCAGAACCACAGCAAGGTTGACAGCCCCTATGCTCCCCGCCTTTTGGCCAGTGAAACACAAAAGGTTCACCATCACTGGTATAAGGTCCCCTGCCTTAAGCAGTGGGTTAGACCAGAAGACCTCCAAGGTCCCTTCCAACTCTGTTGTTATTATTATCTCCAAGTTTCCTTCCAGCCCCATGATTCTGTGTTCTATGTTCCTTCAAAAAACAAGGTTGGTTGAACATGGTTGTGAACAGCAGTAGAATTAATCGGCAGAGTTGAAATATTCCATGGGTTTCTTCAGAAAGGAAGAACTGACATCTAGTCATGAGGTCAGTCATGCAACTGACACCAATTCCATAATTGGTGCCATCTGGACAATGAAGTTATGACACAAGTAGTATCATTGTGACATACATCCCCTATGATTATAGACAATCATACAGGGGTGGGTGGGAATTATACCTCACATAATTCCCATGCCAAATATGCCATGTCACTGTAGTTTGGATCAGATGCCAAGGCTAAGCTCTAATCTATATATATATATATACACTGCTCAAAAAATAATAAAGGGAACACTTAAACAACACAATATAACTCCAAGTAAATGAAACCTCTGTGAAATCAAAAGGAAGGAAGGAAGGAAAGAAAGAAAGAAAGACAGAAGGAAAGAAGGAAGGAAGGAAAGAAAGGAAGGAAGGAAGGAAAGGAAGGAAGGAAGGAAGGAGATAGATTATAATGAGAGTGAGGGAGGATCTGAGAGAAGTCCTACCTTAGCACTTGGCCACTGAAGATGCCCCTATCATGAGGGATGTTGAGTTGGCCCCACTCACCAGGGAAACACACACCCACATCCCCACCAAGGTCAAACACAACCCTGATGTGGCCCTCAATGAAATTGAGTTTGACACCCCTGCCATAGGCATTCTTAAAAAAACCAAATGTGCAGTGAGATTGATTGTATTCCAAGCGTTTTACACCTTCTTGCTCAGAAGAGAAAAGTAGGCAGAGATTGGTAAGCAGGGCCAAATTTACTACATTTGATTTCTGAGAAATTGTGTTGTTTTTCCTCTGATGCTTATTATTATTATTATTATTATTATTATTATTATTATTATTATTATTATTATTATTATTTAGATTTGTATGCCGCCCCTCTCTGTAGACTCAGGGCGGCTCACAACAATAATAAAACAATATATGACAAATCTAATATTTAAAGTAACTAAAAAACCCTTATTAAAAAGCAAAACATACACACAAACATACCATGCATAAATTGTATAGGCCTGGGGAAGGGGGATATCTCAATTCCCCCATGCCTGATGAGAGAGGTAGGTTTTAAGGAGCTTACGAAAGGCAAGGAGGGTGGGGGCAATTCTGATCTCTGGGGGGAGCTGGTTCCAGAGGTTTGGGGCCGCCACAGAGAAGGCTCTTCCCCTGGATCCCGCCAAACGACATTGTTTAGTCGTCAGGAACCGGAGAAGGCCGACTCTGTGGGACCTAACTGGTCGCTGGAATTCGTGCAGCAGAAGGCGGTCCCGGAGATATTCTGGTCCAATGCCATAAAGGGCTTCATATAGGAAACATACTGTATACCTGGATCTGCATTTTTATCATGCATTTCACTATGTTCAGGTTAGCTAGTTGAGAATAACAAAGATGGGCAACAATTGGTTAATCTATCCAGCATTCATTCCAGCTGGAAGTGCCCTAAAACTGACCTTTTGTCATGCTTATCCATCATGACACCCATATTGTAAATTTGCAAGTACTGTACAGCTCCTTTTTTGTGGAAATACCAAGGCCCTTACTTCTTTCAAAATTCCAGATAAGTCACCATCGCAGAAAAGTTCCCAACATTTAATGTAAGAACAAAATGGAACTTGCAGCTAATGAGGAAGGAAGAAAGATACAGAAGATTTTTTCCCACCTGGATGATGGATAGATTGACTTATTTCTTTATTCATTGATTAGTCTTATGACCACATCAAATATATATATATTGCTCAAAAAAAAATAAAGGGAGCACTTAAACAACAGAATATAACTCCAAGTAAATCAAATTTCTGTGAAATCAAACTGTCCACCTAGGAAGCAACACCGACTGACAATCAATTTCACATTTAAAACAATGCATTGGAGCAATCTAAACCCAAACCCAAACTTTGGCTGAGATATGTAGATGACACTTTTGTAATCTGGCCACATGGAAAAGAAAAACTGGACAATTTCCTCACACATCTCAATAGCCTACACCCCAAAATACAATTCACTATGGAAACAGAAGCCACTGATCAACTTCCCTTCCTGGATGTCCTAATCTATAAAAAACCCAATGGCACCCTAGGACACACCATCTACCAAAAGAAAACCCACACCAACCGTTATTTAAATGCACACCCCCACCACCACCCTGCACAGATCACCTCAGTAGCCAAAACTCTCATCACTGGAACCAAACGCCTAGCTGACCATGAGCACTTAAAGACTGAATTGAACAAACTCAAAGATGTATTAATTTCTAATGGATTCGAAAGAAAAACAATTACAAACCTAATCAAAAAGAGACACCCCCCCAAAAATCAAGACCAAGAACAGGATAATGGCACCACCCTCCTCCCTTGTATATATGATGCTTGCTAAGAAAGGATTTTTTGAAATGACCATCAGATAATTAGTATTTCTTATATTATAATGATTAACATGCTCTGATGCTAAGGAGTTACACATTCTACTCCCCTTTCCCACCTGAAAAGAACTCTGTTCCAACTGCCAGCTGCCTTATATTAACACACTCTGATTCTACCCCTTTGTTACACCAAGTATGGGTGTGGCCAGTGCATGAGTCATCCGGCCTGTGGGCTGGGAGTTTAGCAATTCTACTCCCCCTCCTCACCTGACAAGAACTCTCTTCCAACTGCCAGTTACCCTATATTATTTATTCATTTTTCATTTCATTCATTTTATTGGATTTGTATGCCGCCCCTCTCCGTAGACTCGGGGCGGCTAACAACAGTGGTAAAAACAACATACGACAATCCAATACTAAAGAAGCTAAAAACCCTTATTTTAAAACCAATCATACATATAAACATACCATACATAAATTGTAGAAGCCTAGGGGGAAAGAATATCTTAATTCCCCCATGCCGGATGAGAGAGGTGGGTTTTAAGAAGCTTACGAAAGGCAAGAAGGGTGGGGGCTATTCTAATCTCTGGGGGGAGTTTGTTCCAGAGGGCTGGGGCCGCCACAGAGAAGGCTCTTCCCCTGGGTCCCGCCAAATGACATTGTTTAGTTGACGGGACCCGGAGAAGGCCCACTCTGTGGGACCTAATTGGTTGCTGGGATTCGTGCGGCAGAAGGCGGTCCCGGAGATACCCTGGTCCGGTGCCATGAAGGGCTTGATAGGTCATAACCAACACTTTGAATAGTGACAGGAAACTGATCGGCAACCAATGCAGACTGCGGAGTGTTGGTGTGACATGGGCATATTTAGGGAAGCCCATGATTGATCTCGCAGCTGCATTCTGCACGATCTGAAGTTATGAAGTAAATCTGATGCTACAGATTTACACATCCTACATAAATTTTCAAGCTTTAGCTGTCAATTTATCAAGCCCGATCACATTGTTTCATGGCGAAGCATGGGTACCCAGCTACTAGTATTTACATAAAAGGTAAGAAAGGTCAAATCTGAAATAGAAGCTTCTCTTTATTTTGTTGTCCAAAAACATGGCTCTTCGTGTTTAATAATTGCAATTATTAATAATTGCAATGGTGGTCTACCACCAATGGCTTTTGAAGGCACCTCCTTCTGAATATGCCAGATTTTGGGGGAAGTTTGTGCAGGTTCTTTCCTTAGCTTAGAAACATAGAAACATAGAAGTCTGACGGCAGGAAAAGACCTCATGGTCCATCTAGTCTGCCCTTATACTATTTTCTGTATTTTATCTTAGGATGGACATATGTTTATCCCAGGCATGTTTAAATTCAGTTACTGTGGATTTATCTACCACGTCTGCTGGAAGTTTGTTCCAAGGATCTACTACTCTTTCAGTAAAATAATATTTTCTCATGTTGCTTTTGATCTTTCCCCCAACTAACTTCAGATTGTGTCCCCTTGTTCTTGTGTTCACTTTCCTATTAAAAGCACTTCCCTCCTGAACCTTATTTAACCCTTTAACATATTTAAATGTTTCGATCATGTCCCCCCTTTTCCTTCTGTCCTCCAGACTAGACAGATTGAGTTCATGAAGTCTTTCCTGATACGTTTTATGCTTAAGATCTTCCACCATTCTTGTAGCCCGTCTTTGGACCCGTTCAATTTTGTCAATATCTTTTTGTAGGTGAGGTCTCCAGAACTGAACGCAGTCTTCCAAATGTGGTCTCACCAGCATTCTATATAGCGGGATCACAATCTCCCTCTTCCTGCTTGTTATACCTCTCGCTATGCAGCCAAGCATCCTACTTGCTTTCCCTACCGCCTGTCTGCACTGTTCACCCATTTTGAGACTGTCAGAAATCACTACCCCTAAATCCTTTTCTTCTGAAATATTTGCTAACACAGAACTGCCAATGCAATACTCAGATTGAGGATTCCTTTTCCCCAAGTGCATTATTTTACATTTGGAAACATTAAACTGCAGTTTCCATTGCTTTGACCATTTATCTAGTAAAGCTAAATCATTTACCATATTACAGACGCCTCCAGCTTCTCAGGTGAGACCAAAATGCTGCGGAGAGGGGCGGCATACAAATCGAATAAATTATTATTATGACACAGAATCGTTGCCTGATGCAGCCCATTTTTTCTCGTCCATTTTGTCTTTTAACATGGCCATAAAAAAGGAGATCAGAGATGTCCACTGTTTTGTATTGTTTTGCTTTTAAATCAGCTCGCCAAAGATGTGGCAGTTTTAGCTGTAGCCTTAATGAAGTTGTGGCTAACAAGAGGATATTGTTTCTATAAGCTGTGGTTACAATGAATGAGAGTTTCAAGTTTCAAAGATAGCATGGAACTGGTTCATTGAAAGCAAACATGGAAATATGACATGTCAACACAAGAAGAGGATACAAACCAGTGTTTGTAATGGAAAACCAAATGCTAAGTCAAAATGCAACCAACAATTGGATGTATAAACTGTACCTCCTTCTCCTTATGCTGGTTTATGACTGTAATAAAAAAATGAGATTTGAGTAATTGGATTCAAACATTATGTCAAACATGATCTGTGTGATTTGGGATTAGCACGAGCATACCCAGTTACAACTTCCTGGTATATTCAAGCCAGACCATGATGGATTATTCAACAAATCAGGATTAAAATCCTGGTTCATCAGTGTTCTGTCGGGCTCTCTGGTACACTCCTCCCAAAAATTCACAGGTACAAATTTCAGACACACACACCTTTGAAAAGTCAAAACAATGTTCTTTATAATGAAAATTCACTTAAACTAAGCCCTCTTTTGGTATAGCAAAGAGCACTCGTCTCCAAACAAACTGGTAATTTGTACAAGTCCCTTATCAGTTCTGTGATACTTAGCTAGCAGCTGTGAGGCAATTCACAGTTCTTCTTCTTTCACAAAGTGACACACACTTTGCTCTGGTTTAGTTTCAAAGTGGGGAAAAATCAGCACACAAAAGGTCAAAGTCAGTAAAGCAGTCATGAAACACAAGGATCAGATAATCCTCCACAATGGCCAAACCCACAGGCTGCTCTTTATAGCAGCCTCACTAATGACCACAGCCCCACCCAACCACAGGTGGCCTCATTTTCTTTGATAATAATCTCTCAGTTGTTGCTGCCTATGCATCGCTCTCCACATGCATGGCTGTATCATTAACTCTTGTTCTGAATCCAAGGAGGAGCTAGATAATTGATCTCCTTCTGAGCTGTCTGCCCCACTCTCCTCCTCCCTGTCACTCATGTCTTCTTGGTCAGAGGAGCCTTCATCAGCAGATTCCACAGGGGGCAAAACAGGCCTGCAGCATCTCCCCCACATCCACAGTCCTTGGGGCAGGAGCTGGGCCAGAGCTAACTACAACAATCAGCATGTTCAATCAAGTTTTAGTTACACATTGCCCTCACTTGCTTAACTAGTTTCCTTCAGTCATATGCTGAGCCACAAATAAGTGAACTCCGTTTTGACTTAATGCAATGTGCGATATTAAGCCTTGATTCTGTTTAAACATTTTGTTCATCTGGAAGTTAATCACTAAATTTGAACCTTTTTCAACTGGCCAATGTTTCTCCATCTGAGGTGCACCAGCCAAAAAGAGGGCTGTGGAAATATTTACTGACCCCTCGCATCCTGGACACAAATTGTTCCAACTCCTACCCTCAAAACATCACTACAGAGCACTGCACACTAGACACAAGAACATTTTTCCCCCCAAACACCATCACTCTGCTAAACAAATAATTCCTTCAACACTGTCAAACTATTTACTAAGTCTACACTTCTATTACTACGGGGTTTTTCTCATCATTCCTATCACCCATTTCCGCCCATTTAGGACTGTATGACTGTAACTTGTTGCCTGTATCCTTAAGATTTATATTAATATTGATTGTTTCCTGATTGCTTATTTGACTCCTATGACAATCATTAAGTGTTGTGATTCTTGACAAATGTATCTTTTCGTTTATTTACACTGAGAGCGCATGCACCAAAGATAAATTCCTTGTGTGTCCAATCACACTTATTTATTTATTTATTTATTTTTATTTATTTTGTCCAATACACAATGAGGGTTTTAATGGGTATATATCTATATACACATAGTAAAATACATGATGATGGTTATAGAGGAGATACTCATAGTAAAATATATCTATGAAAGAATAGAAAAGAAGATATAGTAATAGAACATATCAATGAAAGAATAGAAGAAGAGATATAGGAATAGAAGAAAGGTATAGGAGATATAGGAGAGCAATAGGACAGGGGACGGAAGGCTCTCTGGTGCACTTGTACTCGCCCCTTACTGACCTCTTAGGAATCTGGATAGGTCAACTGTAGATAATCTAAGGGCAAAGTGTTGGGGGTTTGGGGATGACACTATGGAGTCCGGTAATGAGTTCCACGCTTCGACAACTCGGTTACTGAAGTCATATTTTTTACAGTCAAGTTTGGAGCGGTTAATATTAAGTTTAAATCTGTTGTGTGCTCTTGTGTTGTTGTGGTTGAAGCTGAAGTAGCTGCAGCATATGATCTTGTGGGCAATAAAATTTTTTATCTATTCTGCCTAAAAATGTATGGACTTCTGTTTCTGGCTAAAGAATTCTGGGAGCTGGAGTCCACTTAACTTAAAGTTGCTAAGGTGGAGAAACCCTGCTCTAGGCTTATATGATCAAATACCGAATGTTGCTGTAGAAAGTTGGGTGGTGAGTTAAGCTGGTGTAGCATGTTCCCACGTTAGCTAAAGCAAACAATAACGCATCACCAAAGATAACTAGATGGTTGCTTTGATGTGCCGGCAGTCGTTGGAATGGTAAAAGCTAAAAAGGAGTGGTGAGCCATTCGCTTGGATTCTTGTTGTAATGGCTTTGTCACTGACTTCCTCTGTAACTAGAGACAAGTCGTTTGATGGCTTCATGCTTCAGTTTTGCTCTGCATACAATGCAATTAATAATACTTAACACCTACCTCACATGGGGTGTAGTGAGACTTAATGAGAGCTTGTAACATGCTTTACAATCCCAAGATGAAAGGGTCTGGAGCCCGGCAGGCTGTCATTAAAAAAATGTAGGCAAATGATATAACCTGGCGGAACAACATCAAATGCTTCGGCGTGAGCTGTTTAACACAACCCACAGTGACACCTGCTGGGAATTGAGTCTGTCATCCAGCCTCCACCCTAGAACGAAACAAACAAGGATGAAAAGATCACGGCATAGGGTGGGGTGGAAGCGTTCATGTGGAAGCAGTTGCCTTGCTTCAGGTTGGGACAATTTCAGAACTTCATTTTTTCCAAACGAAAAATCAGCCGAAACAGAATATCCTACGAAACAGAATATCCTACGAAAATAGACTAACAATCCTGGGCCTAGAAAGCCTAGAACTACGGCGCCTAAAACACAATCTAAGTATTGCCCACAAGATCATAGGCTGCAACGTCCTACCGGTCAATGACTACTTCAGCTTCAACCGCAACAACACAAGAGCACGCAACACATTCAAACTTAATACGAACCGCTCCAAACTTGACTGTAAAAAATATGATTTCAACAATCGAGTTATCGAAGCGTGGAACTCATTACCGGACTCAATTGTGTCAACCCCTAACCCCCAACATTTCTCCCTTAGACCCTCCACGATTGACCTCTCCAGGTTCCTAAGAGGCCAGTAAGGGGCGTACATAAGTGCACTGGTGTGCCTTTCGTCCCCTGTCCAATTGTCTTTCCTTTCTCTCACTTATCATATATATTTTCTTTCTTTCATATATCCTCTCCTCTAAGTTCACTTTTATCCTTATATATATTACTACATGTCTACTTTTCTTCCTATGTATTTGTGTATTGGACAAATGAATAAATAAATAAAAATAAATAGTTGATGCCTGGAACTCACTACCTGACTCTGTAGTATCATCTCCTAACCCCCAAAACTTTACCCTTAGACTGTCCACTGTTGACCTCTCCCGATTCCTAAGAGGTCAGTAAGGGGCGTGCATAAGTGCGTCAGTGTGCCTTCCATCCCCTGTCCTAATGTTTCTCTCTTACTAGTATCATGTATATAAATATTGTTATATCTTTATATACCAACAATATGTACTTGACAAAACAATAAATAAATAAAAATAAATAAACTGAGTTATTATTATTTTTTCACAGAAGCTGGCTGGGATCCAATTTGTAAGCTGGGACTTTTAAGGCTTCCCCTGATGGGTTCCTAGCAGTGATGGGCTCCTACGGGCATGGTCAGGTATTTATTTATTTATTTATTTATTAATCAGATTTGTATGCCGACCCTCTCCGCAGACTCGGGGCGGCTCACAGCAATAATAATACAATGTAAACAAATCTAATATTTAAGTTAATTTAAAACCCCAATTTAGAAACCAATCATACATACTAACATACCATGCATAAATTTTATAAGCCTAGGGGGAGGGAAAGTCTCAATTCCCCCATGCCTGACGACAGAGGTGGGTTTTAAAGAGCTTACGAAAGGCAAGGAGGGTGGGGGGCAACTCTGATATCCGGGGGGAGTTGGTTCCAAAGGGTCGGGGCCGCCACAGAGAAGGCTCTTCCCCTGGGTCCCGCCAAACGACATTGGTACGCAGAACCGGTAGAAAAATTTTGGTCAGAGAGGGGTAAATAATCAAGAAGAATCTGAGTTTTATAGAATTTGGGAAAGGATTTATGTATGGTTAAATTAAAAAAAATGCTAAATGATTGGAATATAAAGTAATATGTATATGATTTGATTTTTTTTTCTTAAGAAAAGTTTAATTATATGAGAAATTTTTTCTTTTCTACTCTCTATATTGATCTCACAAATCTTAGTGTTTTTCTTTTCTGTATAAGAACGACTTCTATTTTGAGCGGGACAATTGTAGCCCCTGTATGTGTTAAATGTATGTCTGTTTTGTTTGTCTTTTATGAAAAAAGGAATAAAATTTAATTTTTTTAAAAAAAGAACAATTTTGGTCAGATACGCAGAACTGGTAGAAAAATTTGGATTTTTTTCCCCCCCCTTCTGAGCTCTGGGTATGTTTTTCCTATCACAGTAAATAAGATTGAATGTGTATAATATTAGAAAAGCTGGACGTGCATATTTGTGTGTGTACATATAGTTTATATAGTAGATAATGTATATTTTTGTGTGCCTGGGTGTAATGGAGGACAGAAGGAAAAGGGGGGACATGATCGAAACATTTAAATATGTTAAAGGGTTAAATAAGGTTCAGGAGGGAAGTGTTTTCAATAGGAAAGTGAACACAAGAACAAGGGGACACAATCTGAAGTTAGTTGGGAGAAAGATCAAAAGCAACGTGAGAAAATATTATTTCACTGAAAGAGTAGTAGATGCTTGGAACAAACTTCCAGCAGACGTGGTTGGTAAATCCACAGTAACTGAATTTAAACATGCCTGGGATAAACATAGATCCATCCTAAGATAAAATACAGAAAATAGTATAAGGGCAGACTAGATGGACCATGAGGTCTTTTTCTGCCGTCAGTCTTCTATGTTTCTATGTTTCTATACGTACGTACACATATGGCATATATACATAGAATTAAATAGTACATTTTGGATGTTCAGTAATAGTATGGGAAATTGTATCTCTTAGAGGCAAGACAGGCCAGGCACCCGAACCCGAACCCAAAACCTTGACGTGAGTGACATCAAGTTGGGCAGGTTTTTTTGTTTTTTTTTAAAAAAATATTTATGTTTGGGTATTATTATTATTATTATTATTATTATTATTATTATTATTTATTAGATTTGTATGCTGCCCCTCTCCATAGACTCGGGGCGGCTCACAACAATAACAAGAACAATGTAAGAACAAATCTAATAATTTAAAAAACGCTTAAAACCCCTTTATTTAAAGCAGACATACACACAAACATACCATGTATAAACTGTATAGGTCCGGGGGAGATGTCTCAGTTCCCCCATGCCTGACGGCAGAGATGGGTCTTAAGAACTTTACGAAAGGCAAGGAGGGTGGGGGCAGTTCTAATCTCCGGGGGGGAGCTGGTTCCAGAGGGTCGGGGCCACCACAGAGAAGGCTCTTCTCCTGGGTCCCGCCAAACGACATTGTTTAGTCGACGGGACCCGGAGAAGGCCAACTCTGTGGGACCTAACCGGTCGCTGGGATTCGTGCGGCAGAAGGCGGTCCCGGGTATGTATATGTTGTTTGCTTTTTAAAATATGATAGGGTTTTATGTGCTTTTTAATATTAGATTTGTTTTCGCTGGAATATTGTTTTTATTATTGTTGTGAGCCGCCCCGAGTCTCCGGAGAGAGGCGGCATACAAATCTAATAAATTGAATTGAATTGAACCTGGTCACATGGCCAGCAAGCCATACCCACAAAATAAGTAAGAGCCACAATGTGGTAGTAAAATTTTTTGCAGCCCTTCACTGGTCAAATACCACCTCTGGCTGGCTCCAGAGTGGGGTGGGGATTTTGCAGTATCCCTCCCCTGCCATGGTCACCAAGTCAAGACCCATCCTCGAATACAGCTCATCTGTTTGGAACCCATATCGCATCTCAGACATTAACATCCTTGAAAATGTCCAAAGATACTTCACCAGAAGACCCCTTCACTCCTCCACTCGAAACAGAATACCTTACGAGACTAGACTTTCAATCCTGGGCCTAGAAAGTTTAGAACTAAGACGCCTGAAACAAGATCTAAGTATTGCCCACAAGATCATATGCTGCAACGTCCTGCCTGTCGGCAACTACTTCAGCTTCAACCACAACAACACAAGGGCACACAACAGATACAAACTTAATATTAACCGCTCTAAACTTGACTGTAAAAAATATGACTTCAGTAACCGAGTTGTCGAAGCGTGGAACTCATTACCGGACTCCATAGTGTCATCCCCAAACCCCCAACACTTTACCCTTAGATTATCTACAGTTGACCTATCCAGATTCCTAAGAGGTCAGTAAGGGATGAGTACAAGTGCACTAGAGTGCCTTCCGTCCCCTGTCCTATTGCTCTCCTATATCTCCTATACCTTTCTTCTATTCCTATATCTCTTCTTCTATTCTTTCATTGATATGTTCTATTCCTATATCTTCTTTTCTATTCTTTCATAGATATATTTTACTATGAGTATCTCCTCTATAACCTTCATCATGTATTTTACTATGTGTATATAGATATATACCCACTAAAACCCTCATTGTGTATTGGACAAAATCAATCAATCAATCACTCAATCAATCAATCACTCAATCAATCAGTGCACTAGATTGCCTTCCGTCCCCTCTCCTATTGCTCTCCTATATCTCCAATACCTTTCTTCTATTCCTATATCTCTTCTTCTATTCTTTCATTGATATATTCTATTCCTATATCTTCTTTTCTATTATTTCTTAGATATATTTTACTATGAGTATCTCCTCTATAACCTTCATCATGCATTTTACTATGTGTATATTGATATATACCCACTAAAACCCTCATTGTGTATTGGACAAAATAAATAAATCAATCAAATAAAATAAACTGGTCGGGAAAATTTTGGAATTCTACGCCTGCCCTGGACTAGGGAAATTTGGAGTTGCATCACTGCATAAAGCAGAATTAGATGGGGAGAATGTGTCCCAGATAGAGACATGTACAGTAGGAACTGGCTTGGTTTCAGAAGGGAAGGTAATCTCACATCGGTGTGCAGACATGTAGGTTTTCCACATACTTCAGCAGGAGCATTTGTGGGTCAAGATGCTATCAAAGCCCTACCTATTTTTATGTGGGGCACACCTTAAAGTGGATGGGAGTTTTGAGCTTCAGGTTGGGTTGACCGTCCTAACTGTTTTGATTCTGCTGCAGATGGCTTTGTATTGCTTAACCAATGCAGAGGTGTGAATTTCCAGACTTTGGGGAGGGAGGTGGGAGAGGAAAATATCAGCTTACAATAAAGAGCTGATAGATAAATTAGTGAAGATTGGACTTAATCCCTGGATAGTTCAATGGATTTGCAGCTGGCTGAAGCGCAGACATCAGAGAGTTATTGTTAATGGCGAGTATTCTGAGCAGAGACAGGTTACAAGCGGTGTGCCACAAGGGTCTGTTCTGGGTCCTGTTCTTTTTAATATGTTTGTGAGTGACATAGGGGAAGGTTTGGTAGGGAAGGTTTGCCTATTTGCCGATGACTCTAAAGTGTGCAATAGGGTTGATATTCCTGGAGGCGTCTGTAATATGGTAAATGATTTAGCTTTACTAGATAAATGGTCAAAGCAATGGAAACTGCAGTTTAATGTTTCCAAATGTAAAATAATGCACTTGGGGAAGAGGAATCCTCAATCAGACTTCTATGTTTCTAATGTTACAATACTGAATTGGACCAACAAACTCAAAATAAGCCAATTCCTTCTCACTTCTAAGTGAAATGTTGTTTACCCTTGGCAAGGCAAATCTAAATAACTGCTCCTGGGATCTATGTTGGGTTGTGCATGTGTACATACACAGATTACACAGTAGAATTGTTATAGTCCTTAAAACAATATTTTGCAATTTCTCTTGTAAACTCCCAGACTGGATCCTTTTAACTCTACCATCAGATCTGGAAGCTGTAAAAACAGTAATGCAAACCTTTAAAAAGGCTTATGTGTTGCTTTGAGTACTGCATTTTAAAACCTGCTTGTTCTTAAATGGAAAAGCAGGGTGCAAACATTTTTAAATTAAAGAATTCACTTAGCCAGAGGTAGAATACCCCAAAATTCTGGTTCCATTGATAGAAATGACATGTGAATGACATGAACATTTCATCTACTCCATCGGTGCCTCCATCAATCAGTGCTTCAGACACATACTCTAAAGTTTCACTCATCAAAAAAAAATATTAAATAGAGCCTCCAGCAACCCAAAGATTACTGGTCTTCAACATAAATGGAGTGCCGTACAGTGGGACCTCTACTTAAGAACTTAATTTGCTCCGTGACCAGGTTCTTAAGTAGAAATGTTCTTAAGTAGAAGCATTTTTTTTTGGTAAAAGCAAATAATGAGTGCAAACCCATTAGGGAAGAAATAAAAGCTCAGAATTTGGGTGGGTGGAGGAGGAGGAAGAAGAGGACAGTCACTGCCAAAGGAAGAAGGTGAGGTGAGGGGAATCAAAAAAATCCAAAACTTTAAGGCTTTAAAAAAAAAAAAAGAGGGACTCTTCGGTGGCAAGGAGGAGCACGTACCTCCAATACATCCAATGTGAGGCTGCCTCCCATACACTGGCTGCTGCTGCTGATACCTGCTTCCTGTTCCTTCCCATGCTCCTCAGCTGCCCAGAGCGAAGGGAGCATTTCTTTTCTCTGGGCGCTGGCAGAGTTTTATTCCCTCTCCAAGCGCCCAGAGAAAGGAAAATGCTTCGTTCGCTCAGGACTGCCAAAGCCTCCTTAAGCACCACCAAACGGCTCCTCTGGCAGCCCAGATGGCCGGGATTAAAGGGAGAATGGCAGGAAACTGACCGGGCCTTCGTGCCGCTCTCAAATTTCCTGGGAAATTTTTCCAGGCTCGGGTTCTTAAGTAGGAAATGGGTCTTAAGTAGGGGCAAAAAAATCTTGAACACCCGGTTCCTATCTAGAAACGTTCTTAAGTAGAATCATTCTTAAGTA
This sequence comes from Erythrolamprus reginae, assembly GCF_031021105.1. NCBI lineage: Eukaryota > Metazoa > Chordata > Lepidosauria > Squamata > Dipsadidae > Erythrolamprus > Erythrolamprus reginae. The sequence continues at coordinate 33,769,648 of NC_091960.1, forward strand.
GAGGTACCACTGTATTTGGCAACTTTTAAGATATGTGGACTTCATCTCCCAGTATTCCCCAGCCAGCGTGGTTGCCAAGGTTGGGAAGATTCGTTGCAGTGGGTTATATATATCCATATGTAAAGACAATAACACTGTACTATCCGTCTGCAAAAGGATAGAAGGCATAAGACTGCTGGCCATCTATGTAATAGGGAAACATCTAGATTTAACCTGAACTGTTTTTATTAGGGGTGATATCAGAAAAATTTGATAAGAGAAGCATAGTTCCCTCTAAGCTGAGCAGTGAGCAATCGCTCACTTAAAAATCATCATCAACTCAGAGTTTTCCAAACCTGCCCAGAAGCCGAGAGGGAAAGAGTGAGGGGGAAGGAGAGAGAGAGGAAGAGAGGAAGAGAGAGAAACAGATAGAAAAAAGAGAGGAAGGAAAAGAGAAAGAAAAAGAATGGGAGTAAGGAAGAGAGAAAGAAAATCAAAATCTAGTTTGAAACTAGCTCAACTATTTCAGTGGCATTTTGATATTGATAGAGTTGCCCTATTATGAGCTCACTGTTATAGACACACAGTACAGTATTTTATTTTGAAATTCTCTGAGGCAAAACAGGGTGGGGTTTTTGTTTGTTTGTTTATTTATTTATTTATTTATTTATTTATTTATTTAATATTTCTGTGCCGCCCAGTCCCAAAGGGACTGCCGCTCAGACACTATACTTTTCCGCCCACCCCCCCAAAAAAATTAGAGGGAACACTGAAGAGAAGTATGTTTAAAACATGGCATGTTTTAACAGCAGCGTGGATTATCTTCGCATAATATTGGAAGAAGGAAGAGATAATTAATAATATATTAGACTGTGTAGAAATGGATGGACTTACATTGAAAATGAAACGGAACGAAGACACAGGATATTACCAAACTTGGAATTTATTTTACCAGTGGTTGGAAGAAAGGGGTGGAGAGTAAGAATGGTGTTTGTATTATTAAGCAAATTAAATACCCAGACAAGACTGTGTTTATTAAGCCCTAAGGAATGTAATTAATAGAGATTTAATATTTATTTATTTAATTCAGTTTATAGGTTACCCTTCTCCTCGTGGACTCAGGGCAGCTCACAATAGTAAAATAAACACAAAAAATAGTAATTCAATGGAAACATTAAAAAGATACAAACCCCACTATTAAAACAAACAACCACACCTCTTTCACACAAATGGTCAGAACAAAGCTCACAATCCCCAGGCCGGCGGGCATAGATGTGTTTTTAACACCTTTCTAAAGGCAAGGAGAGTGTGGGGTTTGTTTGGTTTTTTTTGCAAATCTCCAGGGAGGGAGTTGGTTCCAGGGGGTCGGGGCCGCAACAGAGAAGGCTCTGCCCTGTGGACCTGCCAATCGTCATTGTTTGACTGACGGGGCCCGGAGGAGGCCGACTCTGTGCGACCTAACCGGTCGCTGGGAAATATGAGACAGCAGATAGTCCCATAAATAATCAGGTCCAATGTTATGTAGGGTTTTATAGGTGATAACCAACACATTGAATTGCGTTCAGAGATCAATTCACGGAGGGCTGGACTGATATGGGAGTACCTAGGTACACCCAACATGGCTCTCATGGCTAATAAAATTTTATTGTTTAAAAAAGACTGCTGGTTGGTAGAAGTGCTCTATGGCCAATGGTAGAGTAGTAAAGGATATATTATTTTTATAAGGAATCCTCAATCTGAGTATTGCATTGGCAGTTCTGTGTTAGCAAAAACTTCAGAAGAGAAGGATTTAGGGGTAGTGATTTCTGACAGTCTCAAAATGGGTGAGCAGTGTGATTGGGCAGTAGGAAAAGCAAGTAGGATGCTTGGCTGCATAGCTAGAGGTATAACAAGCAGGAAGAGGGAGATTGTGATCCCCTTATATAGAGCGCTGGTGACCTCACCTACAAAAAGATATTGACAAAATTGAACGGGTCCAAAGATGGGCTACAAGAATGGTGGAAGGTCTTAAGCATAAAACGTATCAGGAAAGACTTCATGAACTCAATCTGTATAGTCTGGAGGACAGAAGGAAAAGGGGGGACATGATCGAAACATTTAAATATGTTAAAGGGTTCAATAAGGTCCAGGAGGGAAGTGTTTTTAATAGGAAAGTGAACACAAGAACAAGGGGACACAATCTGAAGTTAGTTGGGAGAAAGATCAAAAGCAACGTGAGAAAATATTATTTCACTGAAAGAGTAGTAGATCCTTGGAACAAACTTCCAGCAGACGTGGTTGGTAAATCCACAGTAACTGAATTTAAACATGCCTGGGATAAACATATATCCATTGTAAGATAAAATACAGAAAATAGTATAAGGGCAGACTAGATGGACCATGAGGTCTTTTTCTGCCGTCAGTCTTCTATGTTTCTATGTTTCTATCATTTCCAACTCAAATTATTATTATTATTAATTAATTCGATTTGTATGCCGCCCCTCTCCGAAGACTCAGAGCAGCTCACAACAAGAAAACAGTACAAATCCAATATTTAAAAACAGTTTAAAACCCCTTAACATAAAAACAATCATACATCTCCTACAGACTATACATAAAATGGAAACGGCTCAGGGGAATCAATTTCCCCACGCCTGATGGCAGAGGTGGGTTTTGAGGAGTTTGCGAAAGGCAAGGAGGGTGGGGCCAGTCCTAATCTCCGGGGGGAGTTGATTCCAGAGGGCCGGGGCCGCCACAGAGAAGGCTCTTCCCCTGGGTCCCGCCAGATGATATTGTTTCGTCGACGCGACCCGGAGAAGGCCAACTCTCTGGGACCTAACCGGTCGCTGGGATTTGGAGATCACCAGTGGCTGTATTAGTAGCAGTAGATTTCTTATAAAGGCAATAAGGGTACAGGAATGGATTTCTTGTTTTTTTAAAAAAAATCCACATTAAGGAGAAGAAGAAGAAATATTGCCAAGCTTTGAATAGCCCCCAATCACAGGAGACTCAAGGCAGCCGATGGCAATGAAATGCAGCAAGTATAAACATCTAAACATTCTTCACACACACCCCAGTCCACAAAAATCCCATTAACTTAAAAACACATGTTGTTGTTCCCAGCCTTTGTTCTGCTTAGTTACAAGGATGGCTTATTTTGAATTGCATTCAACCGCAGTTCACGTAGCAAAGCTACCCAAGCGAGAAAGGGTTTTGGTGTTCAGGCAGCTTATCTCAGATCAGAGGTGGGTTTCAGCAGGTTCTGACCAGTTCTGGGGAGTCAGTAGCTGGAATTTTGAGTAGTTCGGAGAACTGGGAAATACCACCTCTGGCTGCCGCTGCCCCCATCTATTCCCTGCCTTCCGAGTCCCAGATGATGGGGAGGAAATGAGGATTTTGCAAAATACAGTTCATCTGTCTGGCACCCATATCGCACCTCGGACATCAACACTCTCGAAAATGTCCAAAGATACTTCACCAGAAGAGCCCTTCACTCCTCCACTCGAAACAGAATACCCTACGAAAGCAGACTATCAATCCTAGGTCTAGAAAGCTTAGAACTACGTCACCTAAAACACGATTTAAGTATTGCTCACAAGCTCATATGCTGCAATGTTCTACCTGTCAATGACTATTTCAGCTTCAACTGCAACAACACAAGAGCGCGCAACAGATTCAAACTTAATACGAACCGCTCCAAACTTGACTGTAAAAAATATGATTTCAACAATCGAGTTATCAAAGCATGGAACTCATTACCGGACTCAATTGTGTCAACCCCTAACCCCCAACATTTCTCCCTTAGACTCTCCACGATTGACCTCTCCAGGTTCCTCAGAGGTCAGTAAGAGGCGTGCATAAGTGCACTAGTGTGCCTATCGTCCCCTGTCCAATTGTCTTTCCTTATCTCATTTATCTTTTCTTCCTTTCAAATATGTTCACCTATATATCTTTTCTTCTATTCTTTTCTTTACTTATATTATTACATATCTTTCTCTTCAATGTGTATTATGTATTGGACAAAATTAAAAAATTAAAAAATAAAATAAATAAAATTCCTCCTCCAGGAGTCGGGAGGCAATGGGGATTTTGCAGCATCTGTTTTGTCTAAATGACCAACCAACCGAATTAAAAGTCACACACACTCAAGGGTTAGCTCATCTGTTTGGAACCCATATCGCATCTCAGACATTAACACCCTTGAAAATGTCCAAAGATACTTCACCAGAAGAGCCCTTCACTCCTCCACTCGAAACAGAACACCCTACGAGACTAGACTTTCAATCCTGGGCCTAGAAAGCTTAGAACTGAGACACCTTAAACAAGATCTAGGTATTGCCCACAAGATCATATGCTGCAACGTCCTGCCTGTCGGCGACTACTTCAGCTTCAACCACAACAACACAAGAGCACACAACAGATTTAAACTTAATATTAACCACTCCAAACTTGACTGTAAAAAATATGACTTCAGTAACCAAGTTGTCGAAGCGTGGAAATCATTACCGGACTCCATAGTGTCATCCCCAAACCCCCAACACTTTACCCTTAGATTATCTACGGTTGACCTCTCCAGATTCCTAAGAGGTCAGTAAGGGGTGAGTACAAGTGCACTAGAGTGCCTTCTGTCCCCTGTCCTATTGCTCTCCTATATCTCCTATTCCTTTCTTCTATTCCTATATCTCTTCTTCTATTCTTTCATTGATATGTTCTATTACTATATCTTCTTTTCTATTCTTTCTTAGATATATTTTACTATGAGTATCTCCTCTATAACCTTCATCATGTATTTTACTATGTGTATATAGATATATGCCCACTAAAACCCTCATTGTGTATTGGACAAAATAAACAAACAAACAAACAAACAATCTGATGTCTGCGCTTCAGCCAGCTGCAAATCCATTGAACTATCCAGGGATTGAGTCCAATCTTCACTAAAGTTAGATTTGGGCAGGTAAAAAAAAATGGACTGCAAAAGATTTGGAATTTGAAGATAAACCCTCATTGAGAGAGGGAGGAGAACTTCCTTAAGCTCCACACCAGTCTAATTCCCCTCTATTGCCATCTGCCCAAAGCAACTCACCATCCTCAAAGCCTGGGTAATTATTAGCAAACCTGGAATGAAGCGTCAGCATTAATTCCAAGCTGCTGCTCCGAGTGGGTCAGTTGGATATTTGCTTTCATTTGAAAGACATATTGGATGTGTTAGCTAGCAGAACAAACAAAATACACGCTGAACAGATGAACCAAAGTATAGGTGGAAAATGTGGTTCAGTATTTCAGCAGAAGTTTAATTAGACCTGGATACAATACAGGTCTCTATACTGGGAAAGCCAGCCGAAAAAAGCCAGCGAAAGAAGACAGTTTATTCTGGAAGGCTTTCAAAGAGTTGAGTCATTTTCTCTTGTTGGGTTCTTCACCCATGTTCAGTGCTGTTACAGAAACATCCATTGTCCTCTTTCAGAATTTCCTCCGCGCTTTCCAGATGTGCTCATGTCTTGGATGATAGTTCCCAGAATTCCAAGCCAAAGTGTAATCCAGAACATCTGGAGAATACAATACCAGACTGGAGAAAGTTAGGTTGATACCGTACTAATCACTAATGGTGTCCTTTGCATTGTTTGCATTCAGTAATGGGCTGCTACCCCCATCGGGGGAGTGGGACGCAGTGGCTGTAGTAAGTTTATGCACTATTTATTGAATACGTACGGTAATAGTTTTTTTTACTGTCCTTCCTTCTCTAGTACCTTAGTGCAATCCTTAATTACTTTTAAAAGAGGAAGTAATTAAATGGTATGTTTTTACCCATAAATGATTTAATCATTTTAATCATTATCTAGAACTGAACTTTTATAGCAACGAAAGAAAATTGAGCTCCTTGCCTAATCTGTTATCATACTGAACCTTGCGGGCTCAGTACAAAACCTTAAAATGTTTCTGTGCTCCTCAACAAATATTGCTGTCTATCATTTGTGCTTTTTATGGCTATTCAAATAATGTGACTTCATCAATATAATGGTCAAAGCAATGGAAACTGCAGTTTAATGTTTCCAAATGTAAAATAATGCACTTGGGGAAAAGGAATCCTCAATCTGAGTACTGTATTGGCAGTTCTGTGTTAGCAAATACTTCAGAAGAAAAGGATTTAGGGGTAGTGATTTCTGACAGTCTCAAAATGGGTGAACAGTGCAATCAGGCGGTAGGGAAAGCAAGTAGGATGCTTGGCTGCATAACTAGAGGTATAACAAGCAGGAAGAGGGAGATCATGATCCCGCTATATAGAACGCTGGTGAGACCACATTTGGAATACTGTGTTCAGTTCTGGAGACCTCACCTACAAAAAGATATTGACAAAATTGAACGGGTCCAAAGACGGGCTACAAGAATGGTGGAAGGTCTTAAGTATAAAACGTATCAGGAAAGACTTAATGAACTCCATCTGTATAGTCTGGAGGACAGAAGGAAAAGGGGGGACATGATCAAAACATTTAAATATATTAAAGGGTTAAATAAGGTCCAGGAGGGAAGTGTTTTTAATAGGAAAGTGAACACAAGAACAAGGGGACACAATCTGAGGTTAGTTGGGGGTAAGATCAAAAGCAACATGAGAAAATATTATTTTACTGAAAGAGTAGTAGATGCTTGGAACAAACTTCCAGCAGACGTGGTTGGTAAATCCACAGTAACTGAATTTAAACATGCCTGGGATAAACATATATCCATCCTAAGATAAAATACAGAAAATAGTATAAGGGCAGACTAGATGGACCATGGGGTCTTTTTCTGCCGTCAGACTTCTATGTTTCTATCAACTGAAAAAGAATCCAAGCATAAGAACATAAGAACATAAGAAGAGCCCTGCTGAATTGCGCCAAAGCCCATCGAGTCCAGCATTCTGTGCCACACAGTGGCCCACCAATGGTCCATGGGGATCTTGAGCAGAAAGAGAAGGCAAGACCCTCCCTTTCCCTTGACCCCCAACAAATAGTACCCAAGGGAATCCTGCCTGCCTCAAGCAACATAGAGGCGGCACTTGGACATCCATTTCATGAACCATAACCTATACCTGCAGCTTATCCTCAAACTCCCAGCAGCTTCCAGCCAGATGCTAAACAAAGGCTGACCTTGAGAACCTGAAAGGAATGTGTCATAGCATGCAGCCACCACCCCAAGTTCTCCATAGTTAAAACAGCACTTCTGCTTCAAGTTAGCTTTGAAAACCATGCAATCTGCATCGGCGGTGAAATTAGAAAGATAGGTGAATTTGGTTGATTGACAGAAATCACTTAATGAATCTTTGGCCTCTGGCCGGACTTGTGCTTATCACAGAGACATCAGCCTGGGAATACTGCCAGAATGGACCAATTATATCTTAGACTGTTAACCATTTTATACCTGAACTTTTTGTAATCATTATAGCTTCTTCTTCTTTTTTACCAATAGAGTTTATTAATTTTCCATCTCCTTTGCAAAAACAATAGTATACAATATTGTATACAATAAATACAATAAGTGATTCTGCATTGTTACATCATTGCATTTTCTTTTTTTTTGAGTCACTTCACATTTTATATATTTAGACATATTGTACTGATATTACATTATTGCAATAGCTAAAATACTTATACCTTTCTATATACATATTTACATGTTATGCTTCTATTTTAACTCTTTATTTTTACTTTTGTTTTTCTATGCTCGATCCAATGGTACCATCTATTCCATATTTCAAAATAGCTTCGTATATACTTTATTTATTTTTTATTTTATTTATTGATTTTGTCCAATACACAATGAGGGTTTTAGTGGGTATACACATAGTAAAATATATAATGAAGGTTATAGAGGATATCATAGTAAAATATATCTAAGAAAGAATAGAAAATATAGGAATAGAACATATCAATGAAAGAATAGAAGAAGAGATATAGGAATAGAGGAAAGGTATAGGAGATATAGGAGAGCAATAGGACAGGGAACGGAAGGCACTCTAGTGCACTTGTACTCGCCCCTTACTGACCTCTTAGGAATCTGGATAGGTCAATCTAAGGGTAAGGTGTTGAGGGTTTGGGGATGACACTATGGTGTTACATGATTGTTAAGCCACTCCTACCTGGTCACATGGCCGGAAAGCCACTCCTACCCAGTCACATGACCTTTAAGCCACCCCGTTACATGATTGCCAAGCCACTCCTACCTGGTCACATGGCCAGCAAGCCACTCCTACCCAGTCACATGACCATCAAGCCACACCCACACGATAAGCCATACCCACAGTGTGGTAGTCAATTTTTTTGCAATCCTTCACGGGGTGTAGGGTTTCCTGCCTAAGCAGGGGGCTAGACTACAAGACCTCCAAGGTCCCTTCCAACTTTGTTATTCTTTTATTTATTTTTTTATTTTTTATTTTTTTATTTTTTATTCTTTGTCCAATACACAATACATATGGAAGAGAATAGACATGAAGTAATATATATAAAGATAATATGTAAAATAGAAGAGAAAATATATGAGAGGAAGAAAATATATATGATATATGAGATAAAGGAAAGACAATTGGACAGGGCACGAAAGGCACACTAGTGCACTTATGTACGTCCCTTACTGGCCTCTTAGGAACCTGGAGAGGTCAATCGTGGAGAGTCTAAGGGAGAAATGTTGGGGGTTAGGGGTTGACACTATTGAGTCCAGTAATGAGTTCCACGCTTCGACAACTTGATTGTTAAAGTCATGTTTTTTACAGTCAAGTTTGGAGCGGTTAATATTAAGTTTGAATCTGTTGCGTGCTCTTGTGTTGTTGCGGTTGAAGCTGAAGTAGTCGTTGACCGGCAGGACGTTGCAGCATATGATCTTGTGGGCAATAGTTAAATCATGTTTTAGGCGCCGTAGTTCTAAGCTTTCTAGACCCAGTATAGTTTGTCTATTTTCGTAGGGTGTTCTGTTTCGAGTGGAGGAGTGAAGGGCTCTTCTATACTCTCCAGTCGTAGCCCAACCACCCTAACTTCCTCATTGCGCTGTTGACTAATGTAATCCAAGGCTTCCTGTTTGCTCTCCTGGCCCTCATTGTTGGAGGAAAAGGATCCTGGTGAACCGCTGGCTAGGCCAGTCTAGTTCTACCTGGGGCATAGCTGCTCTGTAAGCTAATCCCCTGAGTGGTTAACCTCACTACTAGTCTCTGATGGAATTGCGGGTATCGGAATAAGCTTCGGAAGAGGTGTGTGCTCTTTTGAAGGATCGGTTCCTAGGGAGGAGAATCAGATCTCCTTCGAAGCAATTCTCAGGCTCGTCCAAGGTTAAAACAAACGCAGTGTTTGCTCATCCAGGTAAGTTACCTATCAGGTTTGCCCAGCCATTTCCTGCTACGCTTGTGTCTTTTTAAGGAGGTCTGGGTGTTTGCGGACTACTCATTTCCTACTTGCCCTTTGTGGCTAATTAAGTGTTGCACAGGGTTCATTAGACTTGACAGGGATCTGGCAGAGCCTCAGACCCTTTGATTTGGCGAAGCCTTTGTGGAATCCATCATTAATAAATGAAAGGTTTCTCTCTCTGGCTCCGAGTTTGGTTCAAGTCCGTGGCCTCAGCTGTTCCCTATTATTCCTCCTGAAATGTTTGTCCGCTGGCCATTTGGAGTCTTACTAGTTGGAGAGGGTGCGGGAAAGTGAATGTCCTACCAGAGTTTTATTCTGCATTTTGGGAGTCTGTTCTCATCCTGTTTGATGGCAAAGAAATTGGTTCCCATGGGGGTTTTTTTTAGTGCAGAAAAAAAATAGGTGTAAAATTCTCACCAGCTCTGGTATTTGTTTCCCTTACTCGTAGCATAGCCAAGAGCAGATCCTAATTTTAAGAAGATGTTGGATAAACATCTATCCGAAGTACTGTAGTGTTTCCTGTCCAAGTAGGGGGTTGGACTAGAAGACCTCCAAGGTCCCTTCCAACTCTGTTTTTGTTATTATTATTAAATGCTATTTTTTTTTAAGTGATCTCTCCAGCAATCTCCTTGGCTGTTCAAGTCTCTAAAGAAATCTCAGGCAAAAATAATAAGGGAACAACTATTCCCATGAATTTTTTCTTCCAATTTTAGAAAGGGAGTAGATGTATGTAGGAATCTGCAAAGCCAGGTAACCAAAAAAAAAAAAATGACAACAGCACCAGCATTCTTAATATTACAACAATGATAGACACTCAAAAAAAAAAGAACACTTAAAGAGGTTAAAAAGATATTTAAAAGCATCAAGCAAAGAAGATTAAAAGAACAACAGCAATCTTTTCTAAAAAGAAAATTTTGGTGGAGTTGGAAGAAAGCTGAATAGAATAGAATAGAATAGAATAATATAGAATAGAATAGAATAGAATTCTTTATTGGCCAAGTGTGATTGGACACACAAGGAATTTGTCTTTGGTGCAGATGCTCTCAGTGTACATCAAAGAAAAAGAAACATTTGTCAAGAATCATGAGGTGCAACCCTTAATGATTGTCATAGGGGTCAAATAAGCAATGAAGAACAATCAACATTAATTAAAATCTTAGGATACAAGCAACAAGTTACAGTCCTAAGTGGGAGGAAAAGGATGATAGGAATGATGAGAAAAAACTAGTAGAATTGGAAGTGCAGACTTAGTAAAAAGTTTGACAGTGTTGAGGGAATTTTTTTTTTAGCAGAGTGATGGCGTTCGGGGGGAAACTCTTCTTGTGCCTAGTTGTCTTGATGTGCAGTGCTCTGTAATGACGTTTTGAGGGTAGGAGTTGAATTAACCTGTGTCCAGGATACAAGGGGTCAGTAAATATTTCCATCGCCCTCTTTTGACTCGTGCAGTCTACAGGTCCTCAGTGGAAGTCAGGTTGGCAGCAATTGTTTTATTCTGCCGTTCTGATTCTCCTCTGAAGTCTGTGTTGGTCTTGTTGGGTTGCAGAACCGAACCAGACAGTTAAAGAGGTGCAGATATTGACTGACCCCTCACATCCTGGACACAAACTATTCCAACTCCCACTCTCAAAACATCGCTACAGAGCACTGCACACCAAGACAAGTAGACACAAGAACAGTTTTTTCCCGAACGCCATCACTCTGCTAAACAAATAATTCCCTCAACACTGTCAAACATTTTGGTAAGTCTGCACTACTATTTCTACTAGTTGTTTCTCATCATTCCTATCATCCTTTTCCACCCACTTAAGACTGTATGACTGTAACTTGTTGCTTGTATCCTAAGATTTTTATTAATATTGATTGTTTCTTCATTGCTTACTTGACCCCTATGACAATCATAGGGGTCAAATCTCATAGTTTTTGACAAACAAAAACTTGTCAATCTGAAGTTACTTGGGGGAAAGATCAAAAGCAACATGAGAAAATATTATTTTACTGAAAGGGTAGTAGATCCTTGGAACAAACTTCCAGCAGATGTGGTAGATAAATCCACAGTAACTGAATTTAAACATGCCTGAGATAAACATAGATCCATCCTAAGATAAAATACAGAAAATAGTATAAGGGCAGACTAGATGGACCATGAGGTCTTTTTCTGCCGTCAGACTTCTATGTTTCTATGTTTCTAATCAAATCAATCCTTTTCCACCCACTTAGGACTGTATGACTGTAACTTGTTGCTTGTATCCTAAGATTTTTATTAATATTGATTGTTTCTTCATTGCTTACTTGACCCCTGTGACAATCATAGGGGTCAAATCTCATCGTTGTTGACAAATCTATATTTTCTTTTATGTACACTGAGAGCATCTGCACCAAGACAAATCCCTTGTGTGTCCAGTCACACTTGGCCAATAAACAATTCTATCCTATCCTATCCTATCCTATTCTATTCTTCATGATAATTGATCTGCACACATGAAATCAAATCTTCCTTTAGGGTCAATATGGCCTGACAGGGTTGTCTTCTTCTGATTCTGCTTCTTACCATTTGTGACCTCACTTCAGATGATAAAGACACTTGGTTTGTAAATGCCAAAACTGTGCATAAAACAATGTACCCCCTTGAGGTATCAATGGACGGAAGCAACTCTCTCCTAGATATCTGAGCCTTACATAAGAGGCTTGGCATGACCCCCAAACTGGCAGCTGATCAACTATAGAAACAAGATTGCGTCTATTACAAAAGAAATGGTCTCTTGAGAACAAATAACAGTAGACATCTTCGTTGATCCTCGGGCTTGAGTAACTGCCAAGAGAAACAAGCGTCAGAAAGCATCCTTTGCCAGGTGCCATTCAAACAACTGGCTGGAATAGTTGCTTGCACCACCACTCCATAACCGGAGACCACATGGCAAGAATGTGGGCTGTCGACAAAACAACCCACAATCAGCCTTTGATTCGCACAGATCAGTTAGTCCAAAAGGGAAAATGAGGACAAGAAGATTGACTGACACCTTCCGTGGTTATTATGGCACAGGGATGGGCAACTATGGCAACGTTTATGACCTGTGGACTCCAACTCCCAGAATCCTCGAGCCAATCCTCCAGGAATTCTGAGAGTTGAAGTCCACACGTTGTAAAGTTGCTGTAGTTGCCCACCCCCTGTTATCCCAGGCCGTTGACTTTGGCAAAGTCACTGATGAACATAGATGCTCTCAATGGTGCTGCGATAGGACAACAATAGATGCGGAGATAGATTTATCTTCCTGAGCATCCTTAGGAAATACAGCCTCTTTTGTGCCTACTTCATGTTGTGGTTAGCTCTGCCCCAAGGACTGTGGATGTGGGGGAGACATCCACATGCTGCAGGCCTGTTTTGCCCCTGGTGGAATCTGCTGATGAAGGCTCCTCTGACCAAGAAGACATGAGTGACAGGGAGGAGGAGAGTGTGGCAGACAGCTCAGAAGGAGATCAATTCTCTAGCTCCTCCTTGGATTCAGAACAAGAGTTAATGATACAGCCATGCATGCGGAGAGCGATGCATAGGCAGCAACAACTGAGAGATTATTATCACAGAAAATGAGGCCACCTGTGGTTGGGTGGGGCTGGGGTCATTAGTGAGGCTGCTATAAAGAGCAGCCTGTGGGTTTGGCCCTTGTGGAGGATTATCTGATCGTTGTGTTTCATGCCTGCTTTTCTGACTTTGACCTTTTGTGTGCTGATTTCCCCCCGCTTTGAAACTAAACCAGAGCAAAGTGTGTTTCACTTTGGGAAAGAAGAAGGACTGTGAATTGCCTCACAGCTGCAAGCTAAGTATCTCAGAACTGATAAGGGACTTGTACAAATTACCAGTTTGGTTGGAGACGAGTGCTCTTTGCTATACCAAAAGAGGGCTTGGTTTAAGTGAATTTTCATTATAAAGAACATTGTTTTGAATTTTCAAACGTGTGTGTGTCTGAAATTTGTACCTGTGAATTTTTGGGAGGAGTCTACCAGAGAGCCCGACAGAACACTTCACAAGCATGTTTAACATGTTATTAAAAAGATGACGGCAGTCTTGGACCAGTAGTAACCAAACTGGGCCGGTGATGTCATCATGACATCACCAGCAGATCGCTACCAGTTTGCACGAACCGGTCCGAACTGGGAGAAACCCACACCTGAAGCTTGTGAATGCTGCTGCTAAGATGCTGTTGCTGGAATAATGAAAACCAGGTTCTACATTTTTCAATCCTTCCATTGCCCATTTGAGCTAAAATTCTTGAGTTTACACATTCCACCATGATGAATTATAAATACCGATGACTGGGTTCCTACCACACGCTAAGCCAAAACCAAACAAAATCACATTATCCTGAGGATCACACATTGCACAAAGCCTGTAGATTTATTCCAATTACTTCCTCTGAAATCAACCCTCTCTGCAGTGGGGAATTTAGTCTCGGGGTTCTAAAATGGGCATGGAATCTGCAACAGTCTTGGAGATGGTAGGGTAGAATTTTTCTCTCTGGTTGGCTTTCATGGGCTGGAATTCCTTAAAAAGAAATTATCGGGAAGTTAGATACAAAAGCATTTCCCCTCCTAGGTGTTGTGGTTCAGCCTGAGGCTGCTCAGGGACCAGCTGTGTCTCTGCTTGCTCCATGCCCGGAGGAGGATGACAGCGAAGAGGAGGGGGCTGAACAGTCGGACAGGGGAGAGGAAAGTCAGGAATGGGATGAAGGAGAACAGCATGAGAGCCCCGGGGGGGCCCCTCTCCCCAGCCAGTAGCTTGGAGTCATTAGGTGATGAAGCACAAGCCATCATTGACATGCGACAGAGACGTTCAGATCAGAGAAAGGAGCAATTAAAGAAGTATTATCAGCACTGAATTAGGAACAGCTGGGCTTGGGTGTGGTCCTCCTTAGCAGGGTTTAAAAGGCAGGCAAGCCCTTGAAGCCATGTGGAGTGTTATCAGTTGGAGTTACGGTGTCCTGCTTTGTTCTCGGCGTCTCTGTTCCTGGCTTGTGGCCCAGCAGTTTGGAAGACCCGTGGGAGGTGTAGATCTGCTATCTACAGCCTCGTCTTGGCAGCAAGAATCCTGTATTGCTGCATGGACTTTTGCCTTCATGGATATATCTGAAGATACAGCATTTTCTTGTTTGTAAGGACATTTTCTGTTACCTGTGTTTTTCTTGAATTTTATAAACTGCCTTTGCCTTTTACCGGTGTGTCTGGATTCTCTTTTTGGGTTGGTATTGGCTTCCGGAGTGACCCAGACAGAACACTAGGCAGCATCTCAAATGGTCTTCAACATTTGGGAAGCTTCAGATCTTAGATGCCAATACCCATGCAAGTAGGAATGCCCTGTAGAAGTTCCAGAATTGAATATAGAATGGAATGGAATTATTATTATTATTATTATTATTATTATTATTATTATTATTATTTATTAAACTTGTATGCCGCCCCTCTCCATAGACTCGGGGCGGCTCACAACAGTAATAGAAAAAACAATGTAGAATACAAATCTAATAATTAAAACTAAAAACCCATAATTTAAAAAAACATGCACACAACATACCATACATAAACAATATAGGCCTGGGGAAGATATTTCAGTTCCCCCCATGCCTGACGACAGAGGTGGGTTTTAAGGAGTTTACGAAAGACAAGGAGGGTGGGGGCAGTTCTAATCTCAGGGGGGAGCTGGTTCCAGAGGGTCGGGGCCGCCACAGAGAAGGCTCTTCCCCTGGGACCCGCCAAACGACATTGTTTAGTCGACGGGACTCGGGGAAGGCCAACTCTGTGGGACCTAATCGGTCGCTGGGAATGTAATGGAAGGGAATAGAATAGAATAGAATAGAATAGAATTCTTTATTAGCCAAGTGTGATTGGACACACAAGAAATTTGTCTTTGGTGCATATTCACTCAGCGTACATAAAAGAAAAGATACATTTGTCAAGAATCATGAGGTACATTCACAACTTCTGGAGGTAAATTGTTCCACTGATTAATTGTTCTAACTGTCGGGAAATTTCTCCTTAGTTCTAAGTTGCTTCTCTCCTTGATTAGTTTCCACCCATTGTTTCTTGTTCTATCCTCAGGTGCTTTGGAGAATAATTTTATTCCCTCTTGTTTGTTGCAACCTCCGAGATATCGGAATACTACTATCATGTCTCACCTAGTCCTTCTTTTCATTCAACTAGACATACCCAGTTCCTGCAACCGTTCTTCATATCTTAATCATCTTTGTTGCCCTTCTCTGCACTCTTTCTAGGGTCTCAACATCCATTTTTACATTGTGGTGACCAAAACTGAATGCAGTATTCCAAGTGTGGCCTTACCAAAGTTGGACAGCTTCTACTCTGTTCAAAAGGTCTAGAAGAATGCATCCAACTTTAACAAGTCCCAGCAGAAAACACTCCTGGAAAGTATTTATTTTTATTTATTTTGTCCAATACACAATGAGGGTTTTAGTGGGTATATATCTATATACACATAGTAAAATACATGATGAAGGTTACAGAGGAGATACTCATAGTAAAATATATCTAAGAAATAATAGAAAAGAAGATATAGTAATAGATCAATGAAAGAATAGAAGAAGAGATATAGGAATAGAAGAAAGGTATAGGAGATATAGGAGAGCAATAGGACAGGGGACGGAAGGCACTCTAGTGTACTTGTACTCGCCCCTTACTGACCTCTTAGGAATCTGGATAGGTCAACCGTAGATAATCTAAGGGTAAAGTGTTGGGGGTTTGGGGATGACACTATGGAGTCCGGTAATGAGTTCCACGCTTCGACAACTCGGTTACTGAAGTCATATTTTTTACAGTCAAGTTTGGAGCGGTTAATATTAAGTTTAAATCTGTTGTGTGCTCTTGTGTTGTTGTGCTTGAAGCTGAAGTATTCGCCGACAGGCAGGACGTTGCAGCATATGATCTTGTGGGCAATACTTAGATCTTGTTTAAGGCGTCTTAGTTCTAGGCCCAGGATTGTAAGTCTAGTCTCGTAGGGTCTTCTGTTTCGAGTGGAGGAGTGAAGGGCTCTTCTGGTGAAGTATCTTTGGACATTTTCAAGGGCGTTGATGTCTGAGATGCAATATGGGTTCCAAACAGATGAGCTGTATTCGAGGATGGGTGTGGCCTGAAATTGCTTTTCTGCCTACAGAAAATCTCTTAAATGGCACAGCAGGTCAAAGAAGAAAACACTCTCAAGAAAGACTAGACCAGAGATAGTTTGATAAGCCTCCTTATCTGATTTCACATTTCAAGAAACTGTGGCAGATTCTAGAATCAAATGAAGTATGTGACTCTGTGACAATTCTGATGCAATGCAGGGTATATTCAGTTTTGTTTTCTGAAGGATTTAAAAAAAACACTAAGAAGAATTAGTTGGTCGGTCGGTGTTGGCAGGGGGTCAGAGGTCGACTCCTAGGTCCCTCCTTTGTAGGGTTCCTCAGAGGTCGGTCCTCTCCCTCCTGCTGTTTAATAGAAACATAGAAACATAGAAGACTGACGGCAGAAAAAGACCTCATGGTCCATCTAGTCTGCCCTTATACTATTTCCTGTATTTTATCTTACAATGGATATATGTTTATCCCAGGCATGTTTAAATTCAGTTACTGTGGATTTACCAACCACGTCTGCTGGAAGTTTGTTCCAAGGATCTACTACTCTTTCAGTAAAATAATATTTTCCTACGTTGCTTTTGATCTATGTTTCCTACGTTGCTTTTGATTGTGCCCCCTTGTTCTTGGGTTCACTTTCCTATTAAAAACACTTCCCTCCTGAACCTTATTTAACCCTTTAGCATATTTAAATGTTTCGATCATGTCCCCCCTTTTCCTTCTGTCCTCCAGACTATACAGATTGAGTTCATTAAGTCTTTCCTGATACGTTTTATGCTTAACACCTTTCACCATTCTTGTAGCCCGTCTTTGGACCCGTTCAATTTGATCCATCTCTTTTTGTAGGTGAGGTCTCCATAATTGAACACAGTATTCCAAATGTGGTCTCACCAGCGCTCTATATAAGGGGATCACAATCTCCCTCTTCCTGCTTGTTATACCTCTAGCTATGCAGCCAAGCATCCTACTTGCTTTCCCTACCGCCTGACTGCACTGTTCACCCATTTTGAGACTGTCAGAAATCACTACCCCTAAATCTTTCTCTTCTGAAGTTTTTGCTAACACAGAACTGCCAATGCAATAC
Source organism: Erythrolamprus reginae (assembly GCF_031021105.1). Lineage (NCBI taxonomy): Eukaryota > Metazoa > Chordata > Lepidosauria > Squamata > Dipsadidae > Erythrolamprus > Erythrolamprus reginae. The sequence goes on from NC_091960.1 coordinate 33,787,176, forward strand.
TCAGATTGAAGATTCCTTTTCCCCAAGTGCATTATTTTATTTGGAAACATTAAACTGCAGTTTCCATTGCTTTGACCATTTATCTAGTAAAGCTAAATCATTTACTATATTACAGACCCCTCCAGGAATATCAACCCTAATGCACACTTTAGAGTCATCGGCAAATAGGCAAACCTTCCCTACCAAACCTTCCCCTATGTCACTCACAAACATATTAAAAATCCTTCTGAATCCTTTCAGAAACGTTCTTCCAAACAGGACAGTGAATAAGAACCTTGTTTGTGCATTAAGACTATGGAATGCCACCATCTATTGGTTGGAAACAGAGCTCATATACTTACCATATTACATTAGACTTCCAGTAGAAACTATTGCAATGATGGCTCATCCGATATATGTTTCGTAGGTAATCAAACGGTTGCCAAAACACTTAAGAGGAGATCCGTGTAGAACATCCCATTAGACTATCAAATTATAAATATGGGCAGTCACAATTTTGGAGACTGATAATATTCATAGACATCCTGGCACTGCGTTTGTACACGCCCAAAATAATGAACATTTGAGTTTCAGCTTCACAGGGCAAACAACGGTCTGCCTAAAACTTGAACCTGTATATGAATTTTCTAAGCTGTTCCTTACAGATGGACAACAATAATAATAATGGTAGCGTTGGAATAAAAATAATGACAGAGTTGGAATAATAATGATGATAGAATAGAATAGAATAGAACAGAACAGAATAGAATTTTAGTGGCCAGGTGTGATTAGAAACATAGAAGATTGACAGCAGAAAAAGACCTCCTGGTCCATCTAGTCTGCCCTTATAGTATTTCATGTATTTTATCTTAGGATGGATCTATGTTTATCCCACGCATGTTTAAATTCAGTGACTGTGGATTTACCAACCATATCTGCTAGAGGTTTGTTCCAAGCATCTACTACTCTTTCAATAAAAGAATATTTTCTCACGTTGCTTCTGATCTTTCCCCCAACTAACCTCAGATTGTGCCCCCTTGTTCTTGTGTTCATTTCCCTACTAAAAACACTTCACACAAGATTGGACACACAAGGAATTTGTCTTGGTGCAGATGCTCTCAGCGTACATAAAAGAAAAAGAGACATTTGTCAAGAATCATGTGGTACGACACAATGATTGTCATAGGGGTCAAATCAGCAATGAAGAAACAATCAATATTAATAAAAATCTTAGGATACAAGCAAGAAGTTACAGTCATACAGTCCTAAGTGGGAGGAAAAGGATGATAGGAATGATGAGGAAAAACTAGTAGAAATAGAAGTGCAGACTTAGTAAAAAGTCTGACAATGTTGAGGGAATTATTTGTTTAGCAGAGTGATGGCGTTTGGGGAAAAACTGCTCTTGTGTCTAGTTGTCTTGGTGTGCAGTGCTCTGTAGGGACGTTTTGAGGGTAGGAGTTGAAACAGTTTGTGTCCAGGATGTGAGGGGTCAGTAAATATTTTCCCCACCCTCTTTTTGACTCGTGCAGTATACAGGTCCTCAATGGAAGGCAGGTTGGCAGCCATTGTTTTTTCTGCAATTCTGATTCTCCTCTGAAGTCTGTGTTTGTCCTGTTGGGTTGCAGTACCAAACCAGATTAATTTTACATCGTCAGGTATTTCTTCAAAAGTAAGTAAAAAAATACTTCTCAATTATTTTTAATTTCCAACCATTCATAAAACTTTCCCCAAATCTTATAGTAATCACACTCCTCTTTATCTTTATCCTGATAAGTTTGATGCTTACGACCTTTCACCATTTTTTTAGCCCATCTTTGGACCCGTTCAAGTTTATTATTATTATTATTATTATTATTATTATTATTATTATTTATTGGATTTGCATGCCGCCCCTCTCCACAGACTCGGGGCAGCTAACAACAGCAGTAAAACAGTACAACAAAATCCAATACTAAAAAAGCAGTTAAAATCCCATTATATAAAGACCAATCATATATACAAACATACCATGCATAAAATTGTAAAGGCCTAGGGGGAAAGTGTATCTCAGTTCACCCATGCCTGGCGGCAGAGGTGGGTTTTAAGCAGCTTACGAAAGGCAAGGAGGGTGGGGGCAATTCTAATCTCTGGGGGGAGTTGGTTCCAGAGGGTCGGGGCTGCCACAAAGAAGGCTCTTCCTCTGGGTCCCGCCAAGCGACATTGTTTGGTTGACGGGACCTGGAGAAGACCCACTCTGTGGGACCTTACTGGTCGCTGGGATTCGTGCGGCAGAAGGCGGTCCCTGAGATATTCTGGCCCGGTGCCATGAAGGGCTTTATAGGTCATAACCAACACTTTAATTGTGACCGGAAACGGATCGGCAACCAATGCAGACTGCGTTGGTTTACTTTTCTTTTTTTTTTAAATGTGTTTTGTCTATCTCTCCGAAGAAGCCCTGAAGTTCCTTAGGTAAGGGGAGAGGGAAGTGACTTCTATACTCCCCCCTCCTATAAACTTAACACATTGGACTAAGAACACGGACTTGCGTATTATTTCCATGGCAACTTGCAACAGGTCAGTGGAAATATGTACGCCCTGTCTCTCGCTTGTTCTCTTTGCCTTGCAGAAGGTCACACCTGTCTACCCAGAGGGCGTTTGTAAGCAGAGCGTTACTATGCTGGTGCAGTGACACACAACACCTGCATGACTTTTGGCACCATCCGTCGCTCACCTCTCTCTCTGCGCATGCACGACTATGTTTACATTAGCCTCCCGGAAGCCGTCAGGATCCATGAGTTGTCCTGGCTGGCAGTGATGAGCTCCTACAGATACACAGTGATGGGCTCTTTCAGGTACAGTGTTCCCTCGATTTTCGCGGGGGATGCGTTCTGAGAACGCACGTGAAAGTCGAATTTCCGCGAAGTAGAGATGCGGACGTAAATACACCATTTTTTGCTATGGACAGTATCACAAGCCTTCCCTTAACACTTTAAACCCCTAAATTACCATTTCCCATTCCCTTAACAACAATTTACTCACCATTGTTCGGAAACTTCAGATCGTGCAGAATGCAGCTGCGAGAGCAATCATGGGCTTTCCAAGATATGCCCATGTCACACCAACACTTCGCAGTCTGCATTGGTTGCCGATCAATTTCCGAGCACAATTCAAAGTGTTGGTTATGACCTATAAAGCCCTTCATGGCATCGGACCAGAATATCTCCGGGACCGCCTTCTGCCGCACGAATCCCAGCGACCGGTTAGGTCCCACAGAGTGGGCCTTCTCTGGGTCCCGTCAACTAAACAATGTCGTTTGGCGGGACCCAGGAGAAGAGCCTTCTCTGTGGCGGCCCCGGCCCTCTGGAACCAGCTCCCCCCGGAGATTAGAACTGCCCCCACCCTCCTTGCCTTTCGTAAAGTTCTTAAGACCCATCTCTGCCGTCAGGCATGGGGGAACTGACACATCTCCCCCGGGCCTATACAGTTTATACATGGAATGTTTGTGTGTGTGTTTGCTTTTAATAATTTATTTATTTATTTATTATTTAGATTTGTATGCCGCCCCTCTCCGCGAACTCGGGGCGGCTCACAACAAGGCATAAACAAATCGTACAAATCCAAATAGATTCAAATAAATTTAAATATTTAAAAAGCTTAAAAAGAACCCCAATATACTAACAAGCACACACACAAACATACCATACATAAATTGTACATGCCCGGGGGAAATGTTTCAGTTCCCCCATGCCTGACGGCAAAGGTGGGTTTTTAGAACTTTACGGAAGGCAGGGAGGGTAGGGGCAGTTCTAATCTCCGGGGGGAGTTGGTTCCAGAGAGTCGGGGCCGCCACAGAGAAGGCTCTTCCCCTGGGGCCCGCCAACCGACATTGTTTAGTTGACGGGACCCGGAGAAGGCCCACTCTGTGGGACCTAATGGGTCGCTGGGATTCGTGCGGCAGGAGGCGGTTTCGGAGGTATGGGGTTTTTAGTGTTTTTTAAATTATTAGATTTCTTCTTACATTGTTCTTGTTATTGTTGTGAGCCGCCCCGAGTCTACGGAGAGGGGCGGCATACAAATCTAATAAATAAATAAATAAATTATTACTGGTACTCACCGTTGAATAAGATACTTAGTGATCCTGGTATTTATAAACATAATTATTCATTAACAATAATTTTTTTTGGGTTATTTATTTGCAAAAATTATTAGTTTGGCGATGACGTATGATGTCATTGGGCAGGAAAAACCGTGGTGTAGAAAAAACCCCGCGGAGTATTTTTTAATTAATATTTTTTGAAAAACCGTGGTATAGGCTATTCGCGAAGTTCGAACCCGCGAAAATCGAGGGAACACTATACACAGAACCGGTAGAATAATTTTGGTCAGGAATGCAGAACTGGTAGGAAAAAAAATTGATTTTTTTTTATTTTTTCCCCCTTCTGGGCTCTGGGTATTTCTGATTTGATTTGATTTGATTTGATTTGATTTGATTTGATTTGATTTGATTTGATTTGATTTGATTTGATTTGATTTGATTTGATTTGATTTGATTTGATTTGATTTGATTTGATTTGATTTGATTTGATTTGATTTGATTTGATTTGATTTGATTTGATTTGATTGAAACATAGAAGACTGACGGCAGAAAAAGACCTCATGGTCCATCTAGTCTGCCCTTATACTATTTCCTGTATTTTGTCTTAAAATTGATATATTTTTATCCCAGGCAGGTTTCAATTCAGTTACTGTGGATTTACCAACCACATCTGCTGGAAGTTTGTTCCAAGGATCTACTACTCTTTCAGTGAAATAATATTTTCTCATGCTGCCTTTGATCATTCCCCCAACTAACTTCAGATTGTGCCCCCTTGTTCTTGTGTTCACTTTCCTATTAAAAACACTTCCCTCCTGAACCCTATTTAACCCTTTAACATATTTAAATGTTTCGATCCTGTCCCCCCTTTTCCTTCTGTCCTCCAGACTCTACAGATTGAGTTCATGAAGTCTTTCCTGATACGTTTTATACTTCAGACCTTCCACCATTCTTGTAGCCCGTCTTTGGACCCCTTCAATTTTGTCAATATCTTTTTGTAGGTGAGGTCTCCAGAACTGATTTGGTTTGGTTTGATTTGATTTGATTTGATTTGATTTGATTTGATTTGATTTGAATGCCGCCCCTCTCCGAAGACTCGGGGCGGCTCACAACAACAGAATTTAATCTCTTTGCCAGCCTGTGGAAATCTCTTGCTTTCTCTTGCAATCTAAGATCAAAAGGCAGAAGATTGCTAAAGGAGATCACCTTTTCCAAAGTGATCACCATTGAAATCACCTCCTGGGCAGCCACCCAACTGTTTTTTGATGGGCTGTCCAAAAAAAAAAAAGCACCAATTCTGCTGAGGAAGGGATAACCTGAGAACAGTCATCTCTGACTTTCTGACAATAAGCGTTGACATAGTTGGGAGAGATAAATTCAGGCTGTTAACATGTTGCGTAGCCAAAGTTGCATAAGGATCGTTCATAGACCATTAGAGGTTGGGAAGGAACTTGGAATTGCTCCATGGAGTGAGTCGTCCTATTTCTACAGTTTTTTAAACTAGAGATAACACCCATCCCTACTAGGCAATTCCAAACTCCTTGCAAGTATATCTGCCAATCTTATTTGGGCTATTGGCAACACCTCCTCTTCTAAGTGGTTTCTACTCTATCCACTAGATCAGGGGTAGGCAAAGTTGGCTCTTCTATGACTTGTGGACTTCAACTCCCAGAATTCCTGAGCCAATCCCTGCCTAGGAGGCACCTGCTTCAATTGATCAGGCAGTTAAAAGCGGTGGCGGAGCAGTTAGAGCACTGTACTGCAGGCCACTGAAGCTGACTGTAGATCTGTAGGTCAAGTATGGATCATCGACATCGCAATCCCAGGAGACAGCAGAATTGAGGAGAAGCAGCTAGAGAAATTAGTGAAATATGAAGATCTAAAAATGTAGCTGCAACAACTCTGGCATAAGCCAGTGAAAGTGGTCCCAGTGGACCTTGGCACGCTGGGTGCAGGGCCAAAGGATCTCAGCGGACATTTGAAAACCATCGGAATTGACAAAATCTCCACCTGTCAATTGCAAAAGGCCGCTTTACTGGGATCGACAAAGATAATTCGCCGCTACATCACGCAGCCCTAGGTGCTTGGGAAGCGCCCGACTGGGGATGAAATATGAAATCCAGCATAGTGATCTCGTTTGCTGTGTTGTATTGACATAATAATAATAATAATAATAATAATAATAATAATAATAATAAGAGTAAGAGTAAGAGTAAGAGTAAGAGTAAGAGTAAGAGTAAGAGTAAGAGTAAGAGTAAGAGTAAGAGTAAGAGTAATATGCCGCCCCTCTCTGAGGACTTGGGGCAGTTTACAACATATAAAAAGAAAACAATACAATATAGTAGCCTAAATCCAATTAATTTAAAACTAAGTATACTAATCTATAATCCCCAATTTTATTAAAAACCAGTCATACCCACTCAGACAGCAACCCTAGGTGAAATCCATCGGCTCGGGGGCTACAGTCTAATCGCCTGAATCCTGGTAGCACAGGTGAGTCTTAAGACCCTTGCAGAAAGCGAGGAGGGTGGGGCAGTACAAATCTCCGGGGGGAGCTGATTCCAGAGGGCCGGGGCCCACACAGAGAAGGCTCTTCCCCTAGGCCCCACCAAGCGACATTGTCTAGTTGACGGGACCTGGACAAGGTCAACTCAGTGGGACCTAACCAGTCGCTGGGATTCATGCGTCAGGAGACGGTCCTGGAGGTATTCTGGTCTGATGCCATGTAGGGCTTTATAGGTCATAACCAGCACTTTGAATGCGTCCGGAAACCAATTGGCAGCCAATGCAGTCCATGGAGTGCTGGAGAGACATGAGCACGCCGAATTAGCTCATGTAGTTGTGTTTCCAGTCTGTTTTTACCTAGAGAGCTGACGTTTGTTGTCAGCCTTGGGAAGATTCCAGACAGAAAGCACACCCAGTTGAACTAATCCTTCTTTAATGGAAGCTTCCATTAAATTTTGAAAGTACAGTGATACCTCATCTTACAAACCCCTCATCATACAAACTTTTCGAGATACAAACCCGGGGTTTAAGATTTTTTTGCCTCTTCTTACAAACTATTTTCACCTTACAAACCCACCGCCGCCACTGGGATGCCCCGCCTCCGGACTTCCGTTGCCAGCGAAGCACCCGTTTTTGCGCTGCTGGGATTCCCCTGATGCTCCCTTCCATGGGAAACCCCACCTTCGGACTTCTGTGTTTTTGCGATGCTGCAGGGGAATCCCAGCAGGGGAATCCCAGCAGCACAAAAACGGGCACTTCGCTGACAACGGAAGTCCGGAGGTGGGGTTTCCCAGCAAGGAGAGCCTCAGCGAAATCGCAGCATCACAAAAACACAGAGGTCCGGAGGTGGGGTTTCGAGGACTTCGGTGTTTTTGCGATGCTGCAATTTCACTGATGCTCCCTTCACTGGGAAACCCCACCTCCGGAATTCCGTTGCCAGCAAAGCGCTCATTTTTGCAATGCTGGGATTCCCCTGCAGCATCGCAAAACCACAGAAGTCTGGAGGTGGGGTTTCCGATGGAGGGGACCCTCAGGGGAATCCCAGCAGCGCAAAAACGGGCACTTCAGCTGGCAAAAAGGGGTGAATTTTGGGCTTCCACGCATTAATCTCAATCTGTATAGTCTGGAGGACAGAAGGAAAAGGGGGGACATGATCGAAACATTTAAATATATTAAAGGGTTAAATAAGGTTCAGGAGGGAAGTGTTTTTAATAGGAAAGTGAACACAAGAACAAGGGGACACAATCTGGAGTTAGTTGGGGGAAAGATCAAAAGCAACATGAGAAAATATTATTTTACTGAAAGAGTAGTAGATCCTTGGAACAAACTTCCAGCAGACGTGGTAGATAAATCCACAGTAACTGAATTTAAACATGCCTGGGATAAACATATATCCATTGTAAGATAAAATACCGGAAATAGTATAAGGGCAGACTAGATGGACCATGAGGTCTTTTTCTGCCGTCAGTCTTCTATGTTTCTATGTTAATCGCTTTTCCATTGATTCCTATGGAAAACATTGTTTCGTCTTACAAACGTTTCACCTTAAGAACCTCGTCCTGGAACCAATTAAGTTTGTAAGACAAGGTATCACTGTACCTTTCTCTCCCGTCACTTTTAGTTACCCAAAACCTTAAGGAGGACCGTCCCTTCGGAAGTGTTGGCTACACCCACATTCCTTCCGTGGACTAAGCCGCCTCTGTCAGTCTTGCCAAGCAGACGAGACAGGAAACATGACCCGATTCTACTTCGTTGCAAGGTTACATTAACAGAGTCCTGCAAGTTTGAAAGTAAAATTCTCCACCTGTCGCCTGTACAGCTTAGAACTTAGGCCTCTCCCGAGCCTCTTTCTTCAGCCACTCTGCGGCTACAGGCTATGCTGTATTTTAATAATAATAATAACAACAACAACATTGAATACATATTCAAATTAAAATGGGAGGGGGAATGGAAAGAGAAAAATCAAGCTGCTGTTAAATGTAAATGTTGTTGTTTTTAATGCACCATTATACCATAGAATAAATATAGAGGGAACGAAAGGAAAGGTAGAGAAATGGATATTCATAAATTAAGGAGATTTATGTGTATTGACAAAATTGAACAGGTCCAAAGACGGGCTACAAGAATGGTGGAAGGTCTTAAGCATAAAACGTATCAGGAAAGACTTCATGGACTCCATCTGTATAGTCTGGAGGACAGAAGGGAAAGGGGGGACATGATCGAAACATTTAAATATGTCAAAGGGTTAAATAAGGTTCAGGAGGGAAGTGTTTTTAATAGGAAAGTGAACACAAGAACAAGGGGACACAATCTGAAGTTAGTTGGGGGAAAGATCAAAGGCAACATGAGAAAATATTATTTTACTGAAAGAGTAGTAGATCCTTGGAACAAACTTCCAGCAGACGTGGTTGGTAAATCCAAAGTAACTGAATTTAAACATGCCTGGGATAAACATAGATCCATTGTAAGATAAAATACAGGAAATAGTATAAGGGTAGACTAGACACTAGAGGGACCATGAGGTCTTTTTCTGCCATCAATCTTCTATGTTTCTATGAATGAGGAAGGGAGGAAGGAAGGAAAGGAAGAAGAAAAGGAAGAGAAGAAAGGAAGAGGAGGAAGGAAGGAAGGAAGGAAGGAAGGAAGGAAGGAAGGAAGGGAAAGGAAGGAAGAATCCACAGGAACTGAATTTAAACATGCCTGGGATAAACATAAATCCATTGTAAGATAAAATACAGGAAATAGTGCAAGGGCAGACTAGATGGACCATGAGGTCTTTTTCTGCCGTCAGTCTTCTATGTTTCTATGTTTCTTTATTTGTAAATACGAAATTTTTACAAATGAATAAGCTGCAAAAAACAATTATCCTGCAATCTAGCAGGTATGTTTATTAAGTTCTGATACCAAAACTAATCTAACGCATAATGCTTTATTTTGTTTTGATTGTATGTATGTATGTTTCTTTTTTCTTCTTCTGTCAATGTCGTGTTGTTTCTTTTTCTAATGTAAATAATGAATAAAGATTTTTTTTTTTTACATAACAACAACAACAGAGTTGGAAGGGACCTTGGAGGTCTTCTAGTCCAACCCCCTGCTTAGGCAGGAAACCCTACATTACTTCAGACAGATGGTTTATCCAACAATTCAATTCAATTTCAATTCAATTTATTAGATTTGTATGCCGCCCCTCTCCGAAGACTTGGGGCGGCTCACAACAATAATAAAAACAATATTCCATCGAAAACAAATCTAATATTTAAAAGCACATAAAACCCTATCATATTTAAAAAAGCAAACAACATATACATACCCAAACATAAATATTAAAAAAAAGCCTGGGGGAAAGGTGTCTCAACTCCCCCATGCCTGGCAGTATAGGTGGGTCTTGAGTAATTTACGAAAGACAAGGAGTGTGGGGGCAGTTCTAATCTCCGGGGGGAGTTGATTCCAGAGGGCTGGGGCTGCCACAGAGAAGGCTCTTCCCCTGGGGCCCGCCAAACCACACACGAGCATGTAATAGATTCAAACTTAACCTAAACCGCTCCAAACTAGACTACAGAAAATAGGACTTTAGCAATAGAGTGATCAATGCCTGTAACGCATTACCTGACTCTGGGGTTTCTTCCCCAAACCCCAAAATCTTTACCCTTAGACTGTCTACAGTTGACCACTCCCCATTTCTAAGTTGCTTGTAAGGGGCAAAAATAAACGCACCATTGTACCTACCATCCCTGTCCTATTGTCTTCTTTTATCATTACTTACTACTTATGTTATGGTTATGCAAACTGCAATCCTATATTTGTTTGACAAAACAAACAAACATCCAGGGAGCCATATACCTCCCAAAGGCATATTAGATCACACAGAATCGGCCTCCTCTAGGTCCCGTCGACTAAACAATGTAGGTTGGTGGGACTGCGGGGAAGGGCCTTTTCTGTAGCTGCCCCTATGGAACCAACTCCCCCCCACCGATGTTCGTACTGCTCCCACTCTACTGGTCTTTTGAAAAGCTGTTAAGCTAACATCAGACATGGCCGAATAATGTTTGGCTGGTATGTATGTTTGTTAGGTTGATTTTGGGGGGTTTTATAATGGGTTTGTTAGTGTTAAAATGGGGTTTTAATCTACTGTTGATGTTCAACTTCTTTTTATTATTGTACTATTGTATCATTTTTTAATTGTTGTAAGGTGCCCTGAGTCCTACGGGATTGGGCAGCATAGAAATCAATTAGATTAAATTAAATTAAATTTAAGATGGGCTACAAAATGGTGGAAGGTCTTAAGCATAAAACTTACCAGGAAAGACTCAATGAACTCCATCTGTAGAGTCTGGAGGACAGAAGGGAAAGGGGGGACATAATTGAAACATTTAAATATGTTAAAGGGTTAAATAAGGTTCAGGAGAGAAGTGTTTTTAATAGGAAAGTGAACACAAGAACAAAGGGGCACCATCTGAGGTTAGTTGGGGGAAAGATCAGAAGCAACATGAGAAAATATTATTTTACTGAAAGAGTGCTCTGTAGCGACGCTTTGAGGGTAGAAGTTGAAAAAGTTTGTGTCCAGGATGCGAGGGGTCAATAAATATTTTCCACGCCCTCTTTTTGACTCATGCAGTATACAGGTCCTCAATGGAAGGCAGATGCTTGGAACCAACTTCCATCAGACGTAGTTGATAAATGCACAGTCACTGAATTTAAACATGCCTGGGATAAACATAGACCCATCCTAAGATAAAATACAAGAAATAGTATAAGGGCAGACTAAATGGACCAGGAGGTCTTTTTCTGCTGTCAGTCTTCTATGTTTCTCTGAATGAGGAAGGAAGGAAGGAAGGAAGGAAGGAAGGAAGGAAGGAAGGAAGGAAGGAAGGAAGGAAGGAAGGAAGGAAGGAAGAATCCACAGGAACTGAATTTAAACATGCCTGGGATAAACATAGATCCATCCTAAGATAAAATACAGGAAATAGTATAAGGGCAGACTAGATGGACCAGGAGGTCTTTTTCTGCCATCAATCTTCTACGTTTTTATGTTTCTATTAAATCCTGGGACACGTATATATTTGCCTTCATTTCTAGGATTTTTTCGCTGCAAGGCTCCTGCACTTGTAGGGTAGCTAACCCTGGGGTCTGACCCGCCTTTCCTGAAGCGAAATGGGGTGAAGCGACATTTTTACAATCTCGACGATTCCAAAGTCAAGCAAACACGCTCTGACCCTTTGAGAGCAAACAGCCCAGGCGAGAGCTACCCAGGGGCATCGCTTTCCAGAGCATGCCTGCATATCGTGCCCAGGAAGGGCAGAGGTTTCCAGCAGCCTCAGCAAGTTTCCACCGGATGGAAATTTTTTCGGGGTCCTTGCTCTGCAAACATAGCAACTCACCTTGAACTCAGGTGTTCAGGGCTGACGGCTAAGGAAAGAGCAGGGTGCCGAAATCTAGGAGGTTGGGAAAGAGAAGCTCTTGTGAAAGGAAGGCTACTGGAAAAGATAAATTTATGCACTATTTATTGAATAGTTTTTTAATTGTCCTTCCTTCTTTAGTACCTTTGGTGGGGAAAATATTTACTGACCCCTCACATCCTGGACACAAACTGTTTCAACTCCTACCCTCGAAACGTCGCTACAGAGCACTGCACACCAAGACAACTAGACACAAGAAGAGGTTTTTTTCCGATCGCCGTCACTCTGCTAAACAAATAATTCCCTCAACACTGTCAGACTTTCTACTAAATCTGCACTTCTATTCTACTAGTTTTTCCTCATCATTCTTATCACCCATTTCCTCCCATGTTGACTGTATGACTGTCACTTGTTGCTTATATCCTAAGATTTTTATTAATATTGCTTCTTCATTGCTTATTTGACCCCTATGACAATCATTAAGTGTTGTAGCACATGATTCTTGACAAATGTGTCTTTTTCTTTTATGTACACTGAGGGCATATCCACCAAAGACAAATTCTGGTGTGTCCAATCACACTTGGCCAATAAAATTCTATTCTATTCTATTCTATTAGTATGATCCTTAATTACTTTAGAATAGAATAGAATAGAATTTTATTGGCCAAGTGTGATTGGACACACAAGAAATTTGTCTTGTTGCAGATGCTCTCAGTGTACATAAAAGAAAAAGAGACATTTGTCAAGAATCATGTGGTACAACACTTACTGATTGTCATAGGGGTCAAATAAGCAACGAAGAAGCAATATTAATAAAAATATTAGGATATATGCAACAAGTTACAGTCATACAGTCAACACGGGAGGAAATGGGTGAAAGGGATGATGAGAAAAACTAGTAGAATAGAAGTGCAGATTTAGTAGAAAGTCTGACAGTGTTGAGGGAATTATTTGTTTAGTAGAGTGATGGCGTTCGGGAAAAAATGTTCTTGTGTCTAGTTGTCTTGGTGTGCAGTGCTCTGTAGCGACGTTTTGAGGGTAGGAGTTGAAACAATTTGTGTCCAGGATGTGAGGGGTCAGTAAATATTTCCACGCCCTCTTTTTGACTTGTGCAGTCTACAGGTCCTCAATTGAAGGCAGGTTGGCAGCCATTGTTTTTTCTGCAGTTCTGATTCTCCTCTGAAGTCTGTGTCGGTCCTGATGGGTTGCAGCACCAAACCAGACAGTTATAGAGGTGCAGATGACAGACTCGAAAGAAAGAAAGTCATGAAAGTACTGTAGTGTTTCCTGCCTAAGCAGGGGGTTGGACTAGAAGACCTCCAAGGTCCCTTCCAACTCTGTTGTTGTTATTATTATTAACTGTTTTTGGTTTTTTTTAAAGTTCCACAGTGATCTCTCCAGCAATCTCCTTGGCTGTTCAAGTCTCTAAAGAAATCTCAGGCAAAAATCATAAGGGAACTACTATTCCCATGAATTTTTTCCTTCCAATTTTAGAAAGGGAGTAGATGTATGGAGGAATCTGCAAAGCCAGGCAACCCCCCCCCCCCAAAAAAAAATGACAACAGCAACAGCATTCTTAATATTACAACAATGATAGACACTAAAAAAAAAAAAGACCACTTAAAGAGGTTAAAAAGATATTTAAAAGCATCGAGCAAAGAAGATCAAAAGAACAACAGCAATCTTTTCTCAAAGAAAATTTTGGTGGAGTTGGAACAAAGCTGAATAGAATAAAATAGGATACACAAGGAATTTGTGTTTGATGCATATGCTCTCAGTGTACATAAAAGAAAAAGAGACATTTGTCAAGAATCATGTGGTACAACACTTAATGATTGTCATAGGGGTCAAATAAGCAATGAAGAAACAATCAATATTAATAAAAATCTTAGGATACAAGCAACAAGTTACAGTCATACGGTCCTAAGTGGGAGGAAAAGGATGATAGGAATGATGAGAAAAAAGTAGTAGAAATAGAAGTGCAGACTTAGTAAAAAGTCTGACAGTGTTGAGGGAATTATTTCTTTAGCAGAGTGATGGCGTTCAGGGAAAAGAACTGTTCTTGTGTCTAGTTGTCTTGGTGTGCAGTGCTCTGTAGCAACGTTTTGAGGGTAGGAGTTGAAAAAGTTTGTGTCCAGGATGCGAGGGGTCAGTAAATATTTCCACGCTCTCTTTTTGACTCATGCAGTCTACAGGTCCTCAGTGGAAGGCAGATCCACAGCTCACATTACAGAAACACCTTTCAGCTGTGGCGAGGGGGGTGTTTGCCCAGGTTCGCCTGGTGCACCAGTTGCGGCCCTATGTGGACCGGGAGTCATTGCTCACAGTCACTCATGCCCTCATCACCTCGAGGTTCGAATTCTGTAATGCTCTCTACATGGGGCTACCTTGGAAAAGCGTTCGGAAACTTCAGATCGTGCAGAATGCAGCTGCGAGAGCAGTCATGGGCTTTCCCAAATATGCCCATGTTACACCAACACTCCGCAGTCTGCATTGGTTGCCGATCAGTTTCCGGTCACAATTCAAAGTGTTGGTTATGACCTATAAAGCCCTTCATGGCATCGGACCAGAATATCTCAGGGACCGCCTTCTGCCGCACGAATCCCAGCGACCGGTTAGGTCCCACAGAATTGGCCTTCTCCGGGTCCCGTCGACTAAACAATGTCGTCTGGTGGGACCCAGGGGAAGAGCCTTCTCTGTGGTGACTCCGACCCTCTGGAACCAGCTCCCCCCTAATGGATTGCCCCCACCCTCCTTGCCTTTCGTAAACTCCTTCAAACCCACCTCTGCCGTCAGGCATGGGGGAATTGAAACATCTCCCCCTTGCCCATGTTGTTTTGGTGTATGATTGATTGTGTGCGTGTTTTTTATATATATTGGGATTGCTTTTATGAATTTTTTAACCTAAAACTGTAATTAGATTGGTAAATATTAGATTTGTCACTATGTACTGTTTTTGCCATTGTTGTGAGCCGCCCCGAGTCTGCGGAGAGGGGCGGCATATAAATCCAATAAATCTAATCTAATCTAATTGTTTTTTCTGCAGTTCTGCAATACTCGTTTAACAAATGTCTCATTTAACAACTTGGACTCAATTGTGGTGGTAAACTGAGGACTCCCTGTATGTATTTTGAAATGATTGGCTGGATAATTTGGCCCACGATAGAAGAGACTCAAGTAACCATCTTTTCCAGCTTCCTAACCCAACAGCAATCAACCGCACTCTGATTACTAATCCCTTTTGTATGTTAGTTGCCCTGCCAAGCCAAATTAAACACGAGAGCAGCAGTTCCCTGTGTTTGAACAAGGCATTGCCCTCTGAAAAACCGGAGCTGCTGAGACAGGATACCATAGGTCAGGGGCCCTCTAACTTCTTCCTGGGGCTTAGTCATTGGCAAATAAGACCCACCAGCCACATCCAAGTTTACTCTGAAAGTGACAGAAGCTCTGTTCATAAATTTCACAAGGAACGCTTTGGAAAGTTCCTCCCCTTTTGAATTTATTTTATTTTATTTATTTATTTATTTTGTCCAATACATAATGAGAGTTTTAGTAGGTATATATATATATATACATACACATAGTAAAATACATGATGAAGGTTATAGAGGAGATACTCATAGTAAAATATATCTATGAAAGAATAGAAAAGAAGATATAGGAATAGAACATATCAATGAAAGAATAGAAGAAGAGATATAGGAATAGAAGAAAGGTATAGGAGATGTAGGAGAGCAATAGGACAGGGGACGGAAGGCACTCTAGTGCACTTGTACTCGCCCCTTACTGACCTCTTAGGAATCTGAATAGGTCAACCGTAGAAAATCTAAGGGTAAAGTGTTGGGGGTTTGGGGATGAGTTCCACACTTCGACAACTCGGTTACTGAAGCCACATTTTTTACAGTCAAGTTTGGAGCGGTTAATATTAAGTTTAAATCTGTTGTGTGATCTTGTGTTGTTGTGGTTGAAGCTGAAGTAGTCACTGACAGGCAGGACGTTGCAGCATATGATCTTGTGGGCAATACTTAGATTATGTTTAAGGCATCTTAGTTCTAGGCTTTCTAGGCCCAGGATTGAAAGTCTAGTCTCGTAGGGTCTTCTGTTTCGAGTGGAGGAGTGAAGGGCTCTTCTGGTGAAGTATCTTTGGACATTTTCAAGGGTGTTAATGTCTGAGATGCGATATGGGTTCCAAACAGATGAGCTGTATTCGAGGATGGGTCTGGCAAAAGTTTTGTAAGCTCTGGTAAGCAGTGTGAGATTGCCAGAGCAGAAGCTACATAGGATTAGGTTTACAACTCTTGAAGCCTTCTTGGCTATGTTGTTGCAGTGGGCTTTGGCACTTAAATCTTTTGTTATTAGTATACCGAGGTCTTTAACCGAGTGGGGATTATCTGTGATAATTTGATTATTCAGTTCATATTTGGAGTTCAGATTCTTCTTCCCAATGTGTAGGACAGAGCATTTGCTAGTTGAGATTTGGAGTTGCCATGTGTTGGACCACTCAGAAACAGAATTGATATATGTTAGATCCCCGTAACAGTTAGATAAAATTTAAGATTTAGTCGTTATGATTGGGAACTGTGGTTTCTTTCTTTTCTTTTTTAAAAGAGAAATTACAATAAAAGTAATGGTAAGAAATATATATGAAGTTGATATTAAAGATATATTACCTTTACCGGACTCAATAGTGTCAATCCCTAACCCCCAACATTTCTCCCTTAGGCTATCCACGATTGACCTCTCCAGGTTCCTTTTTTTCCTCCCCAATATATTTTATTAATTTTCTTAAAATAGACAAGACTGACAAACATACATTTAACATAGAGATGGGGTTGTATCTTCCCCGCTTATTCTAGAAATAAAATTTCAATACAGAAAAAAGAATACATTCAAAAAATACTTAAAATCAACTTATTACTTTAAATGAAAAGAAGAAATTTGTTTTACCTTATATAGTAAATCTTCATACATAAACTAATTTTTTAACTAATTCTAACATAACTCTTAAATCATATCCCTACTAATACAATTCTCTTATTATTTTTTTTACTTTTAATATTTCTTCTTATTTATCCATATATACACATATCTCATAAAATTCTGTTTCCTCTTGATCTTTTAACCGTCTTGTCATTATATCCATTTCAGCGCGGTCTAATATTTTCTTAATAACTTCCTCTTCTTTGAGAATATTTTCCCCTTTCCAATTTTGTGTATATATTATCCTGGCCATGGTCAAAATATGAATAACTAGATGTAAAATTTCTTTCTTATATTTATGATTAGTTATGCCCAGTAAATAAAATTCCGGGGTTATTTCTATCTCCTGTTTTGCTATTTCTTTTATTATTCTTTCTATCATTTTCCAATGAAGCTTAACTTTACTACACGTCCACCATTGATGATAATAGGACCCTATTTCTTACCTCTCCAGGTTCCTAAGAAGCCAGTAAGGGGCGTACATAAGTACACTAGTGTGCCTTTCATCCCCTGTCCAATTGTCTTTCCTTTATCTCATATATCATATATGTTTTCTTCCTTTCAGATATCTTCTCCTCTATTTTTACATATTATCTTTATATATATTACTTCATGTCTATTCTCTTCCATATGTATTTATTATTGTATTGTATTTTGAGATTGATAGTATATTATATTGCATATGTGATTGGTGTGGAAAAAAACAAAAAACGTTTTCCTGGAAAGTTGCAAGGGCTGGAGAGAATGAATGACACTAGAGTAAAGTAGGGTAGAGAGTAGAGTAGAGTAGAATTATTTGTTGGCTGAGTGTGATTGGACACACAAGAAATTTGTCTTTGGTGCAGATGCTCTCAGTGTAAATGAAAGGTAGAAGCATTAATGCTGCCAGCGCCATTTCCACCCACGCCTTCTGCTTGCACCTCAGGTGGGAGGTGGCCGCCTGAGGCTGGAGGGGAGCCGGGCAGTAGAGAGGGAAGCTCTTCCGAGGCCAGGAAGGAGGAAAGAGGAAAAAAGCAAGGAGCTCAGACGCAGCAGCAGTGAGAACTAAGAAGAGCTGAGCCGAGAGGAGTAATCCAGGAAGTGACTGCCACAGATCAGCTGGAGCTGCACATGCATTTTCTTTCCACCAGTAGAACTACGTTCCACCCCGTCCTGCCTAACCCGCACGCCGGAGACACGGAGCTGAACGCACAGCTCAATTTTCGCTACCGGTGCAATGGCGTCGACCGTACTGGTCTGGGAATCTGCTACTGGACAGGTCCCACGAAGGCAGCACTAAATGGCTGTGTTTACACAACACCACCAATCCCAACCGCCACTAACCCAGGCTGAGCATTCACTCCCAGGGGCTGATGACAGGTGATGAGGGATTTCCTGCTCAAACCCAACAATCGTCTTTACAGGAAGCCCAGCCACCACAAGGGTGGCTTGGAAGCTGTTGCTTCCTTTTGTGTTTTGTGGGTTTCTTTTGTGCAGACAGGGAAGAGAGAGAGAGAGAGAGAAGACACAATTAAAACAAAAGTCTGCAGTAACCCAACCAGAATCATTCCACTTCTGCAGAGTCAGGGGAAAGCTCACCTACCCTCACGTCGACTCCACCACGCCTGCCTGCTTTATGCCTTGAGAAGTAAGATGGACTCAGAGAAGGAGCAGCTACGAAGGACCTGTTCCGAGGCCTGAAATGAACCAAATTTATCAATTGTTTATTTATTAATTGGAGTTATATTCCACCTCTCTCCGTGGCGGCTTACAACATTTTTTTTGGGGGGGGGGGGAAATACAATATATTTTTTAATTTTATTTTTTATTTTTATTTATTCTTTGTCCAATATACAATACATATGGAAGAGAATAGACATTAAGTAATATATATAACGATAGAAAGTAAAAAGAAGAGAAGTAGATGGGAGGGAGAGAATATATATGATATAAGAGATAAGGAGAGAAAATATATGATATATATATAGATAAGGAGAGAATATATATGATATATGAGATAAGGAAAGACAATTGGACAGGGGACGATAGGCACATCAGTGCACTTATATACGCCCCTTACTGGCCTCTTAGGAACCTGGAGAGGTCAATCGTGGAGAGTCTAAGGGAGAAGTGTTGGGGGTTGGGAGTTGACACTATTGAGTCCGGTAATGAGTTCCACGCTTCGACAACTCGATTGTTAAAGTCATATTTTTTACAGTCAAGTTTGGAGCAATTAATATTAAGTTTGAATCTGTTGCGTGCTCTTGTGTTGTTGCGGTTTAAGCTGAAGTAGTCGTTGACCGGAAGGATGTTGCAGCATATGATCTTGTGGGCAATACTTAAATCGTGTTTTAGACGCCGCAGTTCTAAGCTTTCAAGATCCAGGATTGCTAGTCTATTTTCGTGGATATTCTGTTTCGGGTGGAGGAGTGAAGGGCTCTTCTGGTGAAGTATCTTTGGACGTTTTCGAGAGTGTTGATGTCTGAGATGTGGTATGGGTTCCAGACAGATGAGCTGTAATCGAGAATGGGTCTGGCATACGTTTTGTAGGCTGTAGTCAGTAGTGTGAGATTGCCAGAGCAGAAGCTACGTAGGATCAGGTTAACAACTCTGGAAGCCTTTTTGGCGATATTGTTGCAGAATGAGGAAGGGAGGGAGGGAGGAAAGGAAGAAGGAAAGAAAGAGAAGGAAGGAAGAAAGGAAAGAAGGAAGGAAAGAAGGAAGGGAAAGGAAGGAAGGAAGAATCCACAAGAACTGAATTTAAACATGCCTGGGATAAACTTAGATCCATGCTAAGATAAAATACAGGAAATAGTATAAGGGCAGACTAGATGGACCATGAAGTCTTTTCCTGCCGTCAATGTTTCTATATTTCTATCATGACACCCCTGCTCTCCATGATTTTCATCCCATTTTTTCCCCTCTCTCTGGAGAACTTGATCTTGTGCAAATGGTCCTTTATCAGATTGACCCATAAGTGGTTGTGTAGAAAGGCTGGAGAACCGCCTGGCACTCTTTGAATGCCTAAGCAAACCTTCACCTCCTGCTGTCCAAGTTTCCCCTTCTGATAAAAGCCAAGTCCTTGGGATAAGAACTCTGCTGAGAAAGTGATGACTTTGGGCAGGTTGTCCTAGTCCCACTTTTTTTTTGGGGGGGGGGCAGGAGTTCATTCCAGGCCAGCACCCGAATGCAACAGGCATAGGAGCCTCCATGGTGCAGTGGTTAGAGTGCAGTACTGCAGGCTACTTCTGCTGTCCACCGGCTGCCAGCAGCTTGGCAGATGGAATCTCACCACCGGCTCCAGGTGGACTCAGCCTTCCATCCTTCCGAGGTCGGTAAAATGAAGACCCAGATTGTTGGGGGCAACAGGTTTATTCTCAGTAATCCGCTTAGAGAGGGCTGTAAAGCGCGGTGAAGCGGTATAAAAGCCAACTCTCCCAGAGGTGGGTTTTAGCAGGTGCTGACAAGTTCTGGAGAATTTTGAGTAGTTTGGAGAACTGGTAAATATCCCCTCTCACTGTCCCCACTACCATCTATTCTCTCCTTCCTGAGTCCCATCTGATTGGGAGGCGATGGAGATTTTGCATTAACCTTCACCTTAAGTGGTTATCACCTATAAAGCCCTATATCAGTGGTGGTGAACCTATGGCAGGGGTGCCACAGGTGGCAAGCGGAGCCATATTCGCTGGCACGCGAGCTGTTGCCCTAGCTCAACTCCAGTGTGCATTTGTGCGCTGGCCAGGTGATTTTTAGCTGGCATAGAGACTCTGGGAGGGCATTTTTATCCTCCCCGAGCTCCAAGGAAGCCTTTGGAGCCTGGGGAGGGCAAAACATGAGCCTACTGGGCCCACCAGAAGTTGGGAAATGGGCCATTTCCAGCCTGCAGAGGACCTCTGGGGCGGGGCAGAAAAAACTGTTTTCGTACTCCCCAGGCATTGAATTATGGGTGTGGGCACTTGGGCATGTGCGATAGCGTGCGCCCACGCTCTTTCAGCACCCGAGAAAAAATAGATTCACCATCACTGCCCTATATGATGATTTACGGGACCATGTACTGCCGTCCACTTCCCAGCGGCTGATCAAAACCCACAGGTTGTCGACTGACGGGACCAGGAGGGCCTTCTCAGTGGCGGCACCAGCTCTCTGGAACTAGCTATCTCCGGAGATCCACACTGCTCCCACCCTCCTAGCCTTCCTTGGAAGGCCTTAAAAAACATGGCTTTGGCAGCAAGCCTGGGGCCGTTGAGCTATAGCACTCTGCTCCAGCCTAGAAATGGTGAATGTTTTTGTAATAGGGTAGAGCCAGCCAGGAGTGGGATTTGGGGGTTCTCCGAACTGCGCAGAATCTTAGGTAGAGGCTCTCCCGAACCCCTGCGATCCCCCAACAGCCCACTCCTGTTGAGAACCCCTCTCACCCTGGGCAACAGGCACAAGGAGAACATTCAATTATAACATCCTAACCCAAGAAACAGATTTGTCACTCCACCTCTCTGGTTCTTTCATGAAAAGGGAACTCGCAGTAATTCACATCTTTGCTTTGGTCAATTATTATAATTAAGGAGCATTAATATTATCTTCCCCGCTTTCAAAGGCTCAATACCCTTCGTCCACCGACTCCTGTTTGACTGCTTCAGGAAGCAGCCTGCATTTGGGTACCGAAATTACACAGGCGTGAGAGGTTTTCCTGGGGAGTGAAGTTAGCAAAGTAGCTGGTTGTGGCCTGGAGCAGCTTGTTAGAGCTAAGGAGTTGCTGTTGACTTCCAGAATCGTTTTCCCACAGTCCTACATCTGGCTATCCTAGAACATAAGAAGAGCCATGCTGAATCAGGCCAAAGCCCGTCGAGTCCAGCATTCTGTGTCACCCAGTGGCCCACCAATTGTCCATGGGGATCTTGAGCAGAAAGAGAAGGCAATACCACCCTTTCCCTGAACCCCCAACAAATGGTACTCAAGGGTCTGCTACCTGCCTCAACCAACATAGAGGCGGCACTTGGGCATCCGTTTCAATAACCACCTATGATACACTTGGCATCCATGAATCTGTCTAATCCTGCCTTGAAGCTATCAAGACTGACAGCTGTCACGACCTCTTTTGGAAGTAAATTCCATAAACCAACGACCCTCTGGGTGAAGAAATATTTCCCTTTATTTGTCCTCGCTTTCTTACCTCTGAGCTTTAGGGAGTGCCCCCTTCGTCCTAGTATTGTGTGATAGAGAAAAGAATTTTCCTCTATCCACCTTTTCTATTCCATGCATGATTTTATACACTTCGATCAAGTCACCCCTTAAATGCTGTCTTTCAAGGCTGAAGAGACCAAGGCCTTGCAACCTGATTTCACAAGGGAGGGGCTCCATTTCCTAGATCCTTCTTGTTGCCCTTTTTTGCACCTTTTCCAGTTCCATTATATCCTTCTTGAGCAGTAATGGGCTCCTACGGGAACGGTCAGGAACGCAGTTCCGGTAGCAAAATTTGGAGCTCCACCCCAGAGCACCCAATTTGCACTGAAAGATGTTGAAATAAAATGCATAAGCCATGCCCACAGTGTGGTAGTAAAAATTTTGGTAGCCCATCACTGTTTGTTTGTTTGTTTATTTATTTATTTATTTATTTTGTCCAATTCATAATACACATTGAAGAGAAAGATATGTAATAATATAAGTAAAGAAAAGAATAGAAGATAGGATATAAAAGTATAGGTGAACATATTTGAAAGGAAGAAAAGATAAATGAGACAAGGAGAGACAATTGGACAGGGGACGGAAGGCACACTGGTGCACTTATGCACGCCCCTTACTGGCCTCTAAGGAACCTGGAGAGGTCAATCGTGGAGAGTCTAAGGGAAAAATGTTGGGGGTTAGGGGCTGACACTACTGAGTCCGGTAATGAGTTCCACGCTTCGACAATTCGGTTGCTGAAGTCATATTTTTTACAGTCAAGTTTGGAGCCGTTAATATTAAGTTTGAATCTGTTGCGTGCTCTTGTGTTGTTGCGATTGAAGCTGAAATAGTCTTGAGGTACATCAACGAGAACTAACAAGATGTCCTCCTGACAAGCCTCCAGGCAAAAGTGGTACCTTCCGGTTCTGATCAATTTGCCCAAACCAGTAGTGACCCACTACTGACATCATTATGACATCATGGAACCGATTCTGTCGGTGATGATCTGTGAGCACTGTCATTTTTTAATTTTTTTTTCTTCTGAGCATATGCAGAAACCAAGTTTGTAAAACATTTTACTACCAGTTTGCACATGCACTAACACTCATGCATGATGCTTCTGAGCATGCCCAGAAATGTTCCAGATGAATTGGCAGAGCCTCCTATCGCTGGCGCTACCAGTTCTAAGAACCAGGGCAAACCTGGAGCAACCCAACGATGGTTCTGGGTTAAGGTGTTTGTGAATTTACTCATTGCAGTTAGTAAAAACTGGTTAAGTCAGTCAGGACTTACTGTATACAGTATCTATAAACTAGGCCTGGTCATGTTTGGTCAAGTTTAAATACATTTAATTTGATGGTTGCACCCAGCCTATAGTTAAATACACACACGCATACGCACAATTATTTCTCAAGATTCTTCTGTAATCAAGAAAGAGAATGTAGACACAGACAGTTGAAGTAGGAACAGATGCTTCTCTTAATGATTAAAACATTGTGCTTTATGTTGTATGGATTTAATTTGTTAGCCAGTTTTTTTTTAATTTGGTATCTGCATACAGTATATCCATATAACACAAGACCAATATAGAAACATAGAAGATTGACAGCAGAAAAAGGCCTCATGGTCCATCTAGTCTGCCCTTATACTATTTCTTTATTTTATCTTAGGATGGCTTATGTTTATCCCAGGCATGTTTAAATTCAGTGACTGTGCATTTACCAACCATGTCTGCTGGAAGTTCAGTTCTGGAGACCTCACCTACAAAAAGATATGGATAAAATTGAACAGGTCCAAAGACGGGCTACAAGAATGGTGGAACGTCTTAAGCATAACACGTATCAGGAAAGACTTCATGAACTCAATCTGTATAGTCCGGAGGACAGAAGGGAAAGGGGGGACATGATCGAAACATTTAAATATATCAAAGGGTTAAATAAGGTTCAGGAGGGAAGTGTTTTCAATAGGAAAGTGAACCCAAGAACAAGGGGGCACAATCTGAAGTTAGTTGGGGGAAAGATCAAAAGCAACGTGAGAAAATATTATTTCACTGAAAGAGTAGTAGATCCTTGGAACAAATTTCCAGCAGATGTGGTTGGTAAATCTACAGTAGCTGAATTTAAACATGCCTGGGATAAACATAGACCCATCCTAAGATAAAATGCAGGAAATAGTATCAGGGCAGACTAGATGGACCATGAGGTCTTTTTCTGCCATCAATCTTCGATGTTTCTATGTTTCCTATATCTTCAGCATATTCTCTCTGTTCATTTGAACTTTGGTAAACAAATTATGGCTGTTATCTTTCCTTACTGTGGCTTAAATGCTGAATTTGCCCAATGCCCAGAACTACCAATTAGCCCGTCATATTTTAATCTATTTGGTGATGCAAACTCGGCTAGTTTATTTTACGGTATAATGCATGAAGCCTGAATACCAGGTTCCCTGAATGAACTGTGGTTAAAATGAACAGAAGCATCTAATGTGAACTCAGCCAAAGGAAAAAAAAACATCACAAAGAACGATGGCATTACAAACAGTCCATTGAAAAAACAGGATATCTGTGGCTTTGATCAGGATAACTCCTCTGTGGTCTGCTGGGTGAGGCTTGTGTCAAGGGATTTTTCTGGGTGCTATTCTGCTAGCATCAGGGATTCTGGCTAGCCACCAACTCATTTCAGGAACCGGTTGATCAAATGGGACCCAGTTTTGGCCAGATTCCAGAGCTTTTTGTTAGTACGTAGTACTCACCAGTATTTGGGGTTGCCATGTATGTAAGCTACCAATTGTAGTTTGATGCAATACTGTATACCTTTAAGGACTTTGGCTGGTTCGCCATAAGGGGGCGCCAGCACTCTCTCACGATGATGGTGCTGGAGAGCTCATTCATTCTTTGCCTTTGCTTGTAAATTACTCAAGACCCACCTTTACCGCCAGGCATGGGGGAGTTGAGACACCTTTCCCCCAGGCTTCTTATATTTATGTTTGGTATGTATGTGTTGTTTGGTTTTTTAAAGATAGGGTTTTTATATGCTTCTTTTTTAATATTATATTTGTTCCGCCATAATATTGTTTTTACTATTGTTGTGAGCCGCCCCGAGTCTCCGGAGAGGGGCGGCATACAAATGTAATAAATGAAATAAATAAAAATAAATCACTGTCCTATCCTATCCTGAGTACATTCCTTACCCATATTTCATCCTTCTCTGCTAACTTTCCATACATATGAATAGAATAGAATAGAATAGAATAGAATTTTTATTGGCCAAGTGTGATTGGACACACAAGGAATTTGTCTTGGTGCATATGCTCTCAGCGTACATAAAATAAAATATACATTTGTCAAGAATCATGTGGTACAACACTTAATGATTGTCATAGGGGTCAAATAAGCAATGAAGAAGCAATATTAATAAAAATCTTAGGATATAAGCCACAAGTTACAGTCATACAGTCAACATGGGAGGAAATGGGTGATAGGAATGATGAGAAAAACTAGTAGAATAGAAGTGCAGATTTAGTAGAAAGTCTGACAGTGTTGAGGGAATTATTTGTTTAGTAGAGTGATGGCGTTCGGGGGAAAACTGTTCTTGTGTCTAGTTGTCTTGGTGTGCAGTGCTCTGTAGTGATGTTTTGAGGGTAGGAGTTGAAACAATTTGTGTCCAGGATGTGAGGGGTCAGTAAATATTTTCCCCACCCTCTTTTTGACTCGTGCAGTATACAGGTCCTCAATGGAAGGCAGGTTGGCAGCCATTGTTTTTTCTTCAGTTCTGATTCTCCTCTGAAGTCTGTGTCGGTCCTGTTGGGTTGCAGCACCAAACCAGACAGTGATAGAGGTGTAGATGACAGACCTCAACGATTCCTCTGTAGAACTGTATCAGCAGCTCCTTGGGCAGTTTGAGCTTCCTGAGCTGGCGCAGAAAGAACATATTCCTGTAGTTCCCAAGTTTTTTTTCAAAGGAGCTGCCAAGTTTTGATGTGACACCTGTCTATTGTCGGTGGTTGAATTCCCTATTTCTTAACCTGTAAATTGGCTCTCTCACAATGCCATCTGCTGTCTTCATATCTCACTGAGTCGCTGGATGATAAGTCTGAGTGGCTCCCTGAGTTAGTGAGTCAATTGCTGACAGCAGCAGATTCAAGCCCCAACACAAGTCTGGGGATTGGGCAGATTGAAAAGTCTGTCTCGACGGCTTTCCAAACCGGTGGCACGTTGGACCGATGAGCAGAAGCCACGAGCTTTCTCCTGGGTTTGAGGTGAACTCCTTTCCCAACAAAAACAGAGACAGGTGACTCAGGTGTTACGATTGGTCCTTCCAGCTGGGATGATGGCAGTGGTGATGGACTGACTTATTATTTACGTTTGTTAATGGCTGCTCATCCCATGTAGACTATGGGTGGCTTACAAAATCCAAACACAGGATTAAAATTATTAAAACAGGTGTCTGGGCAAGAGAACAGAACAAACTGACATCCAGAATGGTGGACATTGAGATTGCCAGGTGAATGTCTGCGTAGTGGGATTGAATCTGGTTACCTGCAGAAAGGAATTAAATTTGCTGAAGTTTTTAAAAACACACACACACACACACACACACACACACACACACATATGGGGCGAGTACAAGTGCACTAGAGTGCCTTCCGCCCCCTGTCCTATTGCTCTCCTATATCTCCTATTCCTTTCTTCTATTCCTATATCTCTTCTATTCTTTCATTGATATGTTCTATTACTATATCTTCTTTTCTATTCTTTCTTAGATATATTTTACTATGAGTATCTCCTCTATAACCTTCATTATGTATTTTACTATGTGTATACCCACTAAAACCCTCATTGTAGATTGGACAAAAATCAATCAATCAATCAATCAATCAATCAATCAATCAATCAATAAGTGCATTAGAGTGCCTTCTGTCCCCTGTCCTATTGCTCTCCTATATCTCATATTCCTTTCTTCTATTCCTATATCTCTTCTTCTATTCTTTCATTGATGTGTTTTATTCCTATATCTTCTTTTCTATTCTTTCTTAGATATATTTTACTATGAGTATCTCCTCTATAACCTTCATCATGTATTTTACTACGTGTATATAGATATATACCCACTAAAACCCTCATTGTGTATTGGACAAAATAAATAAATAAAATAAATAAATAAAATATATATATATACCTATTTTTGCTGATAAGTGAAAAGGAGGGGAGCCTAGTATAGATCTATTTCAACCTTGTTGTGGTCTCGTCAGCTAGACATACCCTTACTGGGATTTGAACCTGTAGCACTCTGCATGCAAGGTTCAAATCCCAGCAAGGGCATATGTAGCTGACAAGACCATAACAAGGTCAACCTCTAGGCCACAGGATCTGATCCCTTCACCTTTGTTGTTTCCGACAGAAAACAAACACAAATTTCACTGAAAGAGTAGTAGATCCTTGGAACAAACGTCCAGCAGACGTGGTTGGTAAATCCACAGTAACTGAATTAAAACATGCCTGGGATAAACATATATCCATTGTAAGATAAAATACAGGAAATAGTATAAGGGCAGACTAGATGGACCATGAGGTCTTTTTCTGCCGTCAGTCTTCTATGTTTCTATACAAAATAAAGGGAACACTTAAACAATGCAATATAACTCCAAGTAAATCAAACTTCTCTGAAATCAAACTGTCCACTTAGGAAGCAACAGTGATTGACAATCAATTTCACCTGCTATTGTGCACATTCAACTTTGTAGAGAATAAAGTATTCAATGAAAATGTATTTCATTCATTTTAATCCCCTCTTCCTGTTTATGAGGAAGTTTGTGAACTTTTGCAAAGTTGGGTTTTTTTTAAAAAAAAATGAACAAAAGTCACCCTCTTCCCTTTGTACATCACAGACAAAAGATGGATTATCCCCAGGGAGTTAAAAGGACCAGACAAATGTAATGGAGGTTAAAGGCTGTCAATTTGTCCTCTTTAGACTTTGCAGATTTATCCGCAGGATCACAGAGATATATATGATTTCAGACCAATAAATTGAAGAACAGGAGTGCTACAGTATCGGGGTGATTTCAATGAGCACAGACTGGTAGAGATTCAACATTTAAAGTACAATTAGAGATTTCAATACAACTCTTCCAATAGCATTTAGAATAGTTAAAAGGAGAAGATTGCCACCTAGTGTTCATAGAAATTATAGTCTAAAATCTGATGACATATTTAGATTGATCACTAGAAATATATTAGGTATTAAACATTTGGTTTTATATTTTTGGATTACATTGGACCAGATTACCTCCGGAACCACCTGCTACCGCACGAATCCCAGCGACCGATAAGGTCCCACAGAGTTGGCCTTTTCCGGGTCCCGTTGACTAAACAATGTCGTTTGGCGGGCCCCAGGGGAAGAGCCTTTTCTGTGGTGGCCCCGGCCCTGTGGAACCAACTCCCCCCAGCGATTAGAACTGCCCCCACCCTTCCTGTCTTTCGTAAACTACTCAAGACTCATTTATGCCGCTAGGCATGGGGGAGTTAAGATATTCCTTCCCCCTAGGCCATTACAAGTTATGCATGGTATGTTTTATTAATTGGATTGTTACATGCTGTTTTTATCATTGTTGTTAGCCGCCCCGAGTCTGCGGAGAGGGGCGGCATACAAATCCAATAAGTAAGTAAGTAAGTAAGTAAGTAAGTAAGTAAGTAAGTAAGTAAGTAAGTAAGTAAGCAAACAAACAAACAAACAAACAAACAAACAAACAAACAAACAAAACACTTGAGTTATTTTAAGTTATGTAGTTTTGGTCTCGGACTGTATGAAAGGAGTGTGATGATTGATGTTTGACAACGAATAGATGGAGATATCACGTTGTTAGGATTTTTAACCTGTTTATTGAAGGCCAGCTTTGTAGATGTATCTTAGGAACATAATTTTAGAGACCTTTGACCAGGGGCGGTATTCACTTACCCCCCAACACATTACCCTTAGATTATCTATGGTTGACCTCTCCAGATTCCTAAGAAGTCAGTAAGGGGCGAGTACAAATGCACTAGAGTGCCTTCCGTCCCCTGTCCTATTGCTCTCCTATATCTCCTATACCTTTCTTCTATTCCTATATCTCTTCTTCTATTCTTTCATTGATATGTTTTATTCCTATATCTTATATTCTTTCTTAGATATATTTTACTATGAGTAACTCCTCTATAACCTTCATCATGTATTTTACTATGTGTATACCCACTAAAACCCTCATTGTGTATTGGACAAAATCAATTAATCAATCAATCATGATGAATATGAACAATATCTGTTTTAGTCTTTTGTTATTTGTGTAAAAACCAATAAAAAAGAAAAGGGGGCAGAGGGGAGAGAAAGAGAAGAGACTCACACCAGGCCATTAAAAATTAAAACATTCATTTATTAGAATATTTATGTAAAAAGACTCTCTTTACACAATATTTTATACAATAGATTCATTGCTTTAAACGGCTCCTAGCGGAGACAGTATTGTACGTGAAAGCACATAGAGGCTACCGAAGGCCACTGGTTCCCGCTTGGCCTGAAGCAGAGAAACAAGAGGCAAAGCCCAAAGTTGAGAATACAGAACTGGGGGAAAGCAAGCTCTCTTTTGGCCCTCCCCCGCCTGTGCTGTGCAAAGGTCTTCCAGCCTAGAGGAAGGGGTGAGTCCGCCAAATGGGGTTGGGAGGGGGAGAGAGAGATGGGAGCTCGTGGCTGTGCACGGGCGTGCGAGGAGCCCTCTCAGAGGGGCCCGGATGGTGGCCAGACGAACAGGCGAAATTGCACGACACCATTTTCCACAGGCAGACACTGTATGGCTAAGAAGGCACAGCACAGGGGCAGAGGGAGGAAACGCCCCCTTCGTGGTAAGCGGTGGGGTAGGCGTGTAGTGTAGGCCGGAGGAGGGACGGGACGGCTATGGACTACTGAAAAAAAAATCAGCAGGCACTAGCATGGCTCTGGAACAGCGGACGATCCTTGAAAAAAGCTTTCGATTCAACTCGAGAATAAACCAGAGTTCGGTATCTAACGCAGAGATACCAAATACGAGGGTCGCCCAGAAAGTAATGCACCATGTTTTTTTTCTCAGCCTACAGTAATGGTACGAATGCGAAACTTGAGTTATACATTATTTGAGTGCGTGTGTAAATTTTGCGTTTCTTCCGATAGCGTAGCTGCAGCAGTGTTTTGAAATGGCATCTGTAAAGTGATGTACGTTACAAGCAGTGTGTCGTCGTTGAATTTCTCACTGCGGAGAAAGAAACTGTGGGGAATATTCGCAAACGTTTGTGTAGAGTTTATGGAGAATCTGCAGTCGACAGAAGTACGGTTAGTCGCTGGGCACAGAGGGTGAGGCCATTAGAACAAGCAGTGGTACTAACAGGGCATACATGCCCTGGAGGAAGGATATAGAACGGACGTAGATTATGTGGAAAAATAGGAAATGTGGAAGAAACATCATTCTTTCTTGTGTGTAAGTTTCATTGTGTTCAATAAATAATTGTTGAAGGAAAAAAATGTGGTGCATTACTTTCTGGGCGACGCTCGTATGCACCGTCGTCTTATACGTTCCCCCCTCTCACCCGAAGTTTCAATGTACAGAACTCCTCACAAGCCAATCAGCAGGCGACTTGCCTCGCTTTGGAATAACTGGACAGAGAGATAAAAGCAGGGCAGGACGATAGCCCTATACCGAAGAGGATTGGGGTCCTGCTCCCTTTGAAAGGCTGTGCCACACCTCCCTATCCAAAGATAGTTGTTGTGGTTAGCTCTGGCCCAGCTCCTGCCCCAAGGAATGTGCAGGTGGATGTGGGGGAAACATCCACATGCCACAGGCCTGTTTTGCTCCCGGTAGAATCTGCTGACGAAGCCTCCTCTGACCAAGGAAGCGTGAGTGACAGGGAAGAGGGGAGTTTGGCAGACAGCCCAGGAGGAGATCAATCATCTGTATGATCCCTGGATTCTGAACAAGAAGTAATGACACATCCACGCATGCGTAGAGTGATGCATAGGAGACAACAACTGAAGGATTATTACAAGAGAAAATGAGGCTACCTGTGGTTGGGTGGGGCTGCTGTGATTAGTGCTACAGATAAAAGTGCAGCTTGGTGTGTTAGCCTCATGGCAGTTTATCTGATTCATTGTTTCGTCAAGATCGTGGTTTTTTGCTGTTCAGGATTGTGTGTGTGGACTCTCTGGACTTTAGAACGGGACTCAATTTCCCAGTTATATTGGGTGAGCAATTGGATTGCATTTCACCTGTGCCTTGCGTGTACCAGAAAATCCCTTTGACATTTAAAAAGGGAGCTGTTTCTGTTTTTCTGTTTATAAAAACTTTTGGGTTTTCCTTTTATCATGTGGTGTGTGTCTCCTTGGACTAATTACCCTGTAATTACGGGCGGTTGAAACATGCCGGTAGAACAGATAGTAATAGCAATAAAGCGCTTAGACGTACTGTATATACTGCCTGACAGCCCCCTCTAAGCGGTTTATAGAGTCGGCATCTGGCCCTCCCCACTCAGTCTGGGTCCTCATTTTACCCACCTCGGAAGGCTGGAAGGCTGAGTCAACCTGAAGCCTGGTGAGATTCGGACTGCCAAATTGCAGGCAGCCGGCAGTCAGCAGAAGTAGCGTGCAGTACTGCACACCAACCACTGCGCCACCGCGGCTCATATAGTAGAAACTGCAATAGTCCCCAAGCCTAGAGGCCTCCAGATGTTTTGGGCCACTGTATTTTGTCATAGCCGAGGCTGAGAAGGGTTGGACCCAAACATCCAGGGAGCCCCATGTTGGAAAGGGGTCCTCAGAGAGGGGCGGTATAGAAATCCAATGAATAAAAAGCAGAAATAGATGTTACAATTTGCCTCTTTCCTGGACTTTCCCACTCTCGACTTCTTAGAAACATAGAAGACTGACGGCAGAAAAAGACCTCATGGTCCATCTAGTCTGCCCTTATACTATTTCCTGTATTTTATCTTACAATGGATATATGTTTATCCCAGGCATGTTTAAATTCGGTTACTGTGGATTTACCAACCATGTCTGCTGGAAGTTTGTTCCAAGGATCTACTACTCTTTCAGTCAAATAATATTTTCTCATGTTGCCTTTGATCTTTCCCCCAACTAACTTCAGATTGTGTCCCCTTGTTCTTGTGTTCACTTTCCTATTAAAAACACTTCCCTCCTGAACCCTATTTAACCCTTTAACATATTTAAATGTTTCGATCATGTCCCCCCTTTTCCTTCTGTCTTCCAGACTCTACAGATTGAGTTCATGAAGTCTTTCCTGATACGTTTTATGCTTAAGACCTTCCACCATTCTTGTAGCCCGTCTTTGGACCCGTTCAATTTTGTCAATATCTTTTTGTAGGTGAGGTCTCCAGAACTGAACACAGTACTCCAAATGTGGTCTCACCAGCGCTCTGTATAAGGGGATCACAATCTCCCTCTTCCTGCTTGTTATACCTCTAGCTATACAGCCAAGCATCCTACTTGCCTTTCCTACCGCCCGACCACACTGCTCACCCATTTTGAGACTGTCAGAAATCACGACCCCTAAATCCTTCTCTTCTGAAGTTTTTGCTAACACAGAACTGCCAATGCAATACTCAGATTGAGGATTCCTTTTCCCCAAGTGCATTATTTTACATTTGGAAATCTTCTGGTTTTAAGCAACAGGGACTATGTAAAACCCTGAACAAGGCAGTTATCTTTGGCTAGGGGCCACCACATAGAAGTGGCAGATTATAGTCAAGCTCACTGTGGACCACAATCCAGGTGGTTGAGTACAGAAAGGGGCATCATTAAATGCTTTTCCATATAATTAAATATCTTGCATGTCATTGGGAGAAAGCAAGGACAGAAGAACCTTCCTATTCTCTACACAAGGAAGTATTCTATTGTGTCAATGTCCCCACCCCCTCTGTGATCTGAAAGTGGTCAGATTACAGCAGAGGTCTTCAAACCTGGCAACTTTTAAGACTTCTGGGAGTTGATGGATTGTGCCGAGATGGATAAGCTGTCAAAAAACTAGAAGGGAAGGAGGATTCGGGCTATTATAAAATATGGGAGAACTTCTATAATTGGCTAAAAGAAAGAAAGAAAGGATAAAAGTAAAGAAACTATACAGAAAGACAGTTTCAAAGAATAAAATCTAAATTTGTAGAAAAAGCAGATATGTAAATATGCAAAGCAATAACTAAAATAAGCTAAAAATGTATATATCTCTGAAATTCTGAATGAGAAGGAGATGCAAATATCCCAAAAGTATGTTTTATTTATGTCTGGATTTTTTCCCCTCTTTTTTCTTTCTTTCCTTTTTCTATTCTGTTTTTTTTAATTTTCTTAGCATTTATAATGTTTATACAAATCTATTGAAAGTTTAATGCGGTGGCAGCTGCTTAATGTTTTGTGTTTTTATTAAAGATTCAATTAAAAATAATAATAAAAAAAGACTTCTGGGAGTTGAAGTCCAGAAGTCTTAACGTCGCCAAGTTTGAGGAGCCCTGGATTAGTGTCTCGTTCAAATTCTATATTTTAGGCTAAAACGAAACAGGGACGAAGCAGGAGCAAGCATTCGTCTCTTCCATCCTCGCGGCAAAGGATTCAAAAAGCTGTTTGCTCTGTAGGCCACTCCATCTTTTATATCAGGCCCAGACCCTGATATAAAGACCCTGATATAAAAACCTGATTCTTGCTATTTCCAGCAATGTGAGCCTTGCTATTACATACAAATGTTAATATACTTATCCCTGACTCTGGAATAACCATGGCACAATTCAAACATGATTTGGGAAGAGGGGAGCGAGAAGACCGAATTTGAAGTCTCAGAAACCCAGATGGAGACAGAAATTATAAGGAAAGAGACTGGAAATGGTGTAGGGTCTCCCACTATTTGTGTGTGTGTGTATTTCTGTGTGTTGGATTAGAAGACCTCCAAGGTCCCTTCTATTCTGATCAGATCTCGACTTAAGACTTATTGATTAGAAGGCCACCTTCTAGAAAGAAGATGCCCACTGTGGAATAAAAACTAATGAATTACGGAGACTGGATGGTGAGCAGAACTAAGCCAGGTAGCACCGAGGACCAGAAAAGAGAAGGATGGAGAAGAAAAGACAGAATTATTCTGAGATAGGTGTTAAGAAAAGGAGAGAAGACTAGGTGGCGTCTCATCTTCTGAGCCAAATATTGCTAGATGGTAAGGTTCAAACCAGACACCTGATACCGGGATTGTTTCACGCTCTCAATTGACCGGCAGGGAAGAAATTGAAGCTTTTCAGACAAGAGAAAGAGAGAGGGAGAGAGGGAGGGAGAGAAAGGTGGAAGGAGAGAGGGGGGGAGAGAGAGAGGGAAGGAGAGAGGGAGGGAAAGAGAGAGAGGGAGAGAGAGAGGGAAGGAGAGAGGGAGGGAAAGAGAGAGAGGGAGAGAGAGAGGGAAGGAGAGAGGGAGGGAAAGAGAGAGAGGGAGAGAGATTTTTTTGTTAAAAACTAAAACGAAAAAAAGAAATAAAGCAATCCTTTGTGTACAACCACAGATTCATCTTTGGTCAAAACATAGCTTTGGAGTTGCACGCAGGCTGTGTGAACGCATATTTTAACGGAAATCTCCCCGTTTCAGGCAAAGACAACGAGGACCCAGCCAGCCAAGAGAAGGACACACACAGGAGGGACCTTCATCCTGGCGTTCTCCAGATGTGCTGGACTGCAATGCTATAATTCCCTGGGAGAAGAGCGGCCCAATCCATTCGCCGAACCTTCATCCACCTCTCATTTGGATGGCTAGTTACCCAATCCGCTAAACCAAGAGCTGGACATCGCGGGCCCTGACCTCCTTAGCCGGAAATTCAAAATTGGTACAAGAGCAATCTTTGGTGACGGTCAACCTGCTCATTTGTATCAAATAAAACGGGGAGGGAGGAAAAAACATTACAAGCATAAATAAAATAAGGCAAAACCCGTGATGCTAGATTTGGAACGCCAACCATTCACCACAATTATCTCTAGCTTACGGGCTTTAAAAAAGAAGCCCAGAGAAATAAACTTATAAACTGTACCGCTTAGAAGAAAAGAGAGAGGAAAGATGGCGCTACAGCTGAGAATGGAAACTGCGCACGGAAGCCAACGGTCAACCAGTGGCTCAGAATTTTTTTTAAAAAAATAATTCTTAGAAGCATGTGCCTACGATCATCCAATACCTACGCAGCGCCACCTAATATATCTGAGCACCCAAAGGTCCTCAGCTCTTCCGGTGTGTTTCAAAATTAGGCGGAGGGAATTATAGCAGTGGTGTTTCTCCGAAGGAAACGAGAAGGCGCCATTGCCGGTGGAGAAGGCGACAGTGAGTCGGAGCAATGCTACTATCCCGGAGGAGATCATCTCCGGATAGAATGATTGGCATTCCCAACCTTGGATATGGAATCTGGGCTTGTTCTAGATCTATTGCTTCCGGTCACAAAATACGTTCCCTTTAGACGTTCTCTGCTGCCTCTCTCTCTCTCTAGCAAAGCTCCTCCACCAACAGCGGGTTCTAAAACTGGTCTGCCCGTGTGTTTACATGAGATGTTTCTGCTCATGCGCAGGAGCTTCTGCTCATGAGCAGAAGCATCCCAGGAGGGTGGGCAGAGTCTTCTGCTGCCCTCCCCAGTTCACAGAACTGGGCCGAACGGGGAGCGACCCACCGCTGTCCCGCGCTGGAGAGAGAAAGGAGACAGAGAAGAGAAAGACGCAAAGAAATAGAGACGGGCATAACTGGGCGTGTGTAATTTTCGCAGGAGCGCAAGAGCCTCCCCCTACAGGTTAAGTCTAGTAGTGCGCATGGGGGCTCACTGCCCTTTGGGGATAAAGGGCTCCCCCTCTTCAGGATCTGGCCGGGGCCCCGGGTCACTCAGGCATCTCATAATCCGCTGGTTGCTGGGACTGTCGCCGGTCCCAGGAGTGAAGACGTCATCCGTGCCCGGAGAAGACGACTCTTTGACCTTCATTATCAGCCCCTCCTCATCTTCGTCTTCCTCCGGGGAGGGCGGAAGGTGGTTCATCCCTTTCAGGGTCTCGTTCACCAAGTCGACTGACTCCGGCGACTGGGGGGAGGCGGGGTCAATGGTTATGATGGGGACGTTCTCAGAATCCGGCTTCGGGTCGTAAGCGAGAGGGTCTGCAGAGGAAGGCAAAACATTAGCATTTGGGTCACTCCGGGTCAAGTGGACAAATTTTAAAGATCATTCCCTACCTTACCATCTCAGATTTTGATGAAATTTGGCACATAGTTTCTTTACGATAGGAAACTACGCTGTGCAAAATTTTAGTTCAAAAGACTAAAAATTGGAAGTTCTAGGAGACCTCAAGTGAAGGGTTGCAAAATGCAGAGTCAGCAAAAATGACATTTGGGGCCAACGTCCAGAAGCTGCAAACATGGCAGTTTCAGTGGTATGTTGGCGATATTTGGAGAACCTGCACCCCTTGTAAGGCTTCATAAACTGGCAAAACCCCATGTACCTAGCCCTCTTACTTTTTACATGGTTCAGGCTCAAATTTTGCAAAAAAAACCCCTCAAAAATGAATTTACAGCAATCTTCAGGCTGCTGTAATAGTGCTTGAGGTCTCCTAAAACTCCCAATTTTTAGTCTTTTGAACTAAAATTTTGCACAGCATAGTTTTACATCATAAAGAAACTATGTGCCAAATGTCATCAAAATCTGAGGTTTATTTACTTATTTATTTATTGATTGATTGATTGGACTTAATTGCCACCCCTCTCCGTGGACTCGGGGCGGCCAATTAATAGAATAAAATTTCTAAGCCAATTAATAGAATAAAATAATTACTTTAATAATTGTCTTAAAACGAATGTAAAAAACGATCAGTCACATCCATACTATCACATTCAATACATTTACTGTTATGTGTACATTTATGTTTTCAATACATTAGATCAGTGTTTCCCAACCTTGGCCACTTGAAGATATTTGGACTTCAACTCCCAGAATGCCCCAGCCAGCATTAGCTGGCTGGGGAATTCTGGGAGTTGAAGTCCAAATATCTTCAAGTGGCCAAGGTTGGGAAACACTGCATTAGATGGTAAGGTAGGGACCACTGGTCCACTTGACATAGAATGATTCATTTACCACTTAGACTTGTATACCACCTAGCCGCACCCGCCGAACGGCCAGCAAAAATTTTTCGAAACCCACCACTCCATTAAAGTAAACCAGTGAGACATGAAAAAATTGAGGAAGAGGTGTTGGGTCCAAAGTCTGCCCCTTTAATCTTTCCACTTACCTGAACCAATACGTGCCCTTGACATGGTTGGCGAATCTATTTTATGTGTTGGCACTGTCAGGTAGTTGTTCATCTGGAATCAAAAACACACAGGGATGTATTTTTTTTAAAAAAAGAAGCTCCAATTTTGGGAGGTCGAGCCCAGTTCAGATTTTTGGAGCACCTTTTTATTTTATTTATTTATTTATTAGATTTGTATGCCGCCCCTCTCCGAAGACTCGGGGCGGCTAACAACAATAAAGAAAACAATGTAACAAATCTAATATTAAAAAGTAATCTAAAAAACCCCAATTTAAGAGACCAATCATACATATCTCCGGGACCGCCTTCTGCCGCACGAATCCCAGCGACCAGTTAGGTCCCACAGAGTTGGCCTTCTCCGGGTCCCATCAACTAAACAATGTCAGTTGGCGGGACCCAGGGGAAGAGCCTTCTCTGTGGCGGCCCCGACCCTTTGGAACCAACTCCCCCCAGATATCAGAGTTGCCCCCACCCTCCTAGCCTTTCGTAAGCTCCTTAAAACCCACCTCTGTCGTCAGGCATGGGGGAATTGACATGTTCCCTCCCCCTAGGCTTATAAAATTTATGCATGGTATGCTAGTATGTATGATTGGTTTCTAAATTGGGGTTTTAAATTAACGTAAATATTAGATGTGTTTACATTGTATTATTATTGCTGTGAGTCGCCCCGAGTCTGCGGAGAGGGGCGGCATACAAATCTGATTAATAAATAAATAATAAATAAATAAACAAACAAGTATACCATGTATAAATTCTATAAGCCTAGGGGGAAGGGGAAAAAATTCAATTCCCCCATGCCTGACGACAGAGGTGGGTTTTAAGGAGCTTGCGAAAGGCAAGGAGGGTGGGGGCAACCCTGATATCTGGGGGGAGCTGGTTCCAGAGGGTCGGGGCTGCCACAGAGAAGGCTCTTCCCCTGGGGCCCGCCAACCGACATTGCTTAGTCGACGGGACCCAGAGAAGACCCACTCTGTGGGACCTAACTGGTCGCTGGGATTCGTGTGGCAGAAGGCGGTCCCGGAGATATTCTGGTCCGATGCCATGAAGGGCTTTATAGGTCATAAGCAACACGTTGAATTGTGACCAGAAATTGATCGGCAACCAATGCAGACTGCGGAGTGTTGGTGTAACATGAGCATACCTGGGGAAGCCCATGATTGCTCTCGCAGCTGCATTCTTTTATCTGCAGTAGCTTCAATTTAGAAGAGGCAGGAGTCCCAAACAGAGGGAGTCATTTGAAAAGTGTGTGTTTGTGTATTAGTGTATGTATATGTGTGTGGGTCTGTTTATGTGTGTTTTTATGTTTCTCTGTGTATAAATGAGCTTATTATGAAGGATGTGATTTGATCACTTTTGAAAGGTTTAGCTCATCAACAAAGATGGATCTTGAAGTAGCTTCAAGAGTTGTCAGTCACGGAAGACCGGTTCTGGAGGGTCCAGAACAGGGGTGTGAAACTCAAGGCATGGGGGCCAAATCCAGCCCACTGGGGTGCTTAGATCTGCCTGCGCAACCTCCGTGGAAACACGAGTGGGAACAGCCTGCGATGGCTCTGCTAGTAAAAACGGAGCTCTGTTTTTGCCGGCAGATGGTTGCAGGAGGCTGTCGCAGCCGGAAATGGAACTCGGGAAAATGATCCCTCTAATGTTAGAAAACGGCATGTGGCAATTGGGAACTGCAGTGCGCCGTTCTCTAGTCATGTGCGCAGGCAAGCAAGTGTTCAGCCTCTGATATTAGATTACATTACATTTATTGGATTTATATGCCGCCCCTCTCCGCAGACACGGGGCGGCTCACAACAATGGCAAAACAATACATAGTGACAAATCCAATACCCACCAATCCAATTACAGTTTTAGGTTAAGAAATTCCTAAAAACAACCCCAATATATATAAAAAAACAAGCACACAATCAATCAAACACCAAAACAACATGGGCAAGGGGGAGATGTTTCAATTCCCCCATGCCTGACGGCAGAGGTGGGTTTTAAGGAGTTTACGAAAGGAAAGGAGGGTGGGGGCAATCCTAATCTCAGGGGGGAGCTGGTTCCAGAGGGTCGGAGCCACCACAGAGAAGGTTCTTCCCCTGGGTCCTGCCAGATGACATTGTTTAGTCGATGGGGCCCGAAGAAGGCCAACTCTGTGGGACCTAACCGGTCGCTGGGATTCGTGCGGCAGAAGGCGGTCCCGAAGATATTCTGGTCCGGTGCCATGAAGGGCTTTATAGGTCATAACCAACACTTTGAATTGTGACCGGAAACTGATCGGCAACCAATGCAGACTGCGGAGTGTTGGTGAAACATGGGCATACTTAGAGAAGCCCATAATTGCTCTCGCAGCTGCATTCTGCACGATCTGGAGTTTCCGAACACTTTTCAAAGGTAGCCCCATGTAGAGAGCATTACAGTAGTCGAGCCTCGAGGCGATGAGGGCATGAGTGACTGTGAGCAGTGACTCCCGGTCCAAATAGACACACGGCAGTTGGAAACTGCTATGTGGCATTCTCTTATTATTTGCGCGGCTGCGCAGCCGTGCCGCTTAGAAGGAGCATTGCTCAGGAGCCCATTTTCGCTGGCCCAGTGCTTGGGCCGTCACTGACGCCCCTGACACAAGTGATGTCAAGCTGGCCACACCCACCCTGGCCCCACCCACTCTGCCCTCCCCTTGAGCTCAAACATAACCATGATGCTGCTCTCAATGAAAGTGAGTTTGACACCCCTGACCTAGAACCTCACGAGGTCCTTTCTTCTGTACTCCCCAGTTTTCAACCTTCCCACCACTATACCTTCTGTTCCAGCTGCCGAGCCTTCTGTCTTCTCAGCAACATCTGGTTCCAGGCTTCTTCATAAGGATCTGCTACCAAGGTGTGTCGATTATACGACCGCAACTGGAATGGAAAGCAGAAGAGGTCAGACTGAGCAGCAGATGCTCTGTTAATACTATGAGTGTAACTAGTTGGGTGCTACAATATGTAATTAACCAACAATGTATGTTTGATAATGTTTCTTTAAGAGTAATGATTCCGTTGGCCACAAGAGGGAGCCAGCAGCATTTCCTCTCGGGGGAGAATTATTGTAGGATTGCTGTGTGTAGAGAACTGTGTGTTCTGATCTCGGTTTGTATTTGTATATGATTGATTGATGTCTCTGTGAATCTTGGATTGTTACTGGCTATTCTCTTGGATATATGTAAATAATATTTATACTTAAATTGGCTTGGTCTGGGTTATTGGCTGGCTATCTACTACCACCACATTTACTAGTTTTGTCTTAGAACTGTTTAAAAAGTATGGTTTCTACATCATGGATGCCAAATGTATAGGTGGTTAATGAAACGGATGTCCAAGTGCCGTCTCTATGTTGGTTGAGGCAGGCAGGATTCCCTTGGGTACCATTTGTTGGGGGTCAAGGGAAAGGGAGGGTCTTGCCTTCTCTTTCTGCTCAAGATCCCCATGGACAATTGGTGGGCCACTGTGTGACACAGAATGCTGGACTCAATGGGCTTTGGCCCGATTCAGCATGGCTCTTCTTATGTTCTTATGTTAACAAACCTCTAGGAAAATCAACACAATTGACCCCAGGATGGAGTTTGAAGCATTAAAAAGCAGGCAACACGCAGCCTTTCAAATGCTTGTAACACCCATCGAGGAGTCTACAGCTATAAATAATGACAGGCAATGAATCCATTGACATTTGGCGGGCTGCTGGTTGCCTATTGCGAGTGTTATTAACCGTTGCCGAAGCACATCTGCCAATCCTTTCTATCCACTACCCCAAAGTCCATCCTCCTTATCTCTTTCTTAGCCCATTGACTAACAGGAAGTCAACAATGGTCTCTCTGCATATACTGAACTGTACTGAACTACCCAGGAAACTATAGACCGATCAGCCTAACGTCTATTCCCGGGAAAATATTAGAAAAACTAACCAAGAAACAGATTTGCCACCACCTTGAATCGAACAACGTAATCAATAACATGCATTTGTACTAATAACTGAACTACATTTCTGCTTGAGTGGAAGATTTAAAGGGGGGATGGGGAAGCACAGGAAGAGAGAATCTACTGCAATTTTGTTTTCTTTAATTGGCTGGAAAAAGGCCCTTGTGTTTACCCTCTGCCTGGTTTTTTGCAAGTTGGTGCGCAAGATCTTTCGAATCTCCTCTTCTTTGTCTTTGGACAGAGCTGGCAAAATGCGTTCTAGAGGCAATGTCTTCGGATTGATATTCCTGCAAGATGAAAAGGAGTTGGTTGAGGAAGGGCAAGTGGGAAATATGCCCATGTTACACCAACACCCCGCAGTCTGCATTGGTTGCCCATCAGTTTCCGGTCACAATTCAAAGTGTTGGTTATGACCTATAAAGCCCTTCATGGCACCGGACCAGATTATCTCAGGGACCGTCTTCTGCAGCACGAATCCCAGCGACCAGTTAGGTCCCACAGAGTGGGTCTTCTCCGGGTCCCATCGACTAAACAATGTCGTTTGGCGGGACCCAGGGGAAGAGCCTTCTCTGGGGCGGCCCCAGCCCTCTGGAACCAACTCCTCCCAGAGATTAGAATTGCCCCCACCCTCCTTGCCTTTCGTAAGCTGCTTAAAACCCACCTCTGTCGTCAGGCATGGAGGAACTGAGATATTCTTTCCCCCTAGGCCTTACAATTTACGCATGGTATGTTTGTATGTATGTTTGGTTTTATAATAAGGGGTTTTTTAGTTGTGTAGTATTGGATTGTTACATGCTGTTTTTTGTCACTGTTGTTAGCCGCTCCGAGTATGCGGAGAGGGGCGGCATACAAATCAAATCAAATCATAGATAGATAGATAGATAGATAGATAGATAGATAGATAGATAGATAGATAGACAGACAGACAGACAGACAGACAGACAGACAGACAGACAGACAGACAGACAGACAGACAGACAGACAGACAGACAGACAGATAAAATAAAGGGTCTCTAAGTAAGAGCTCCAGATTCTCTGGACAGATCCAAACATTTTATTTATTTATTTAATTCATTTATTAGATTTGTATGCCGCCCCTCTCCGAAGACTCAGAGCAGCTCACCACAACAAAACTGTACAAATCCAATAGTTAAAAACAATTTAAAACCCTTAATTTAAAAAGCA
This sequence comes from Erythrolamprus reginae, assembly GCF_031021105.1. Lineage (NCBI taxonomy): Eukaryota > Metazoa > Chordata > Lepidosauria > Squamata > Dipsadidae > Erythrolamprus > Erythrolamprus reginae. Next base: position 33,829,665 of record NC_091960.1, read on the forward strand.
ATCTCATACAAACCATACGTAAAGCGGAAACAGCCCGGGGGAATCAATTTCCCCATACCTGATGACAAAGGTGGGTTTTAAGGAGTTTGTGAAAGGCAAGGAGGGTGGGGGCAATCCTAATCTCTGGGGGGAGTTGGCTCCAGAAGGTCGGGGCCGCCACAGAGAAGGCTCTTCCCCTGGATCCCGCCAGACGGGAATGCATGCAAACATGCCAAAAGACAGAACGATTAACGTATCAGGAAAGACTTCATGAACTCAATCTGTACAGTCTAGAGGACAGAAGGGGGGACATGATCGAAACATTTAAATATGTTAAAGGGTTAAATAAGGTTCAGGAGGGAAGTGTTTTTAATAGGAAAGTGAACACAAGAACAAGGGGGCACTATCTGAAGTTAGTTGGGGGAAAGATCAGAAGCAAGGTGAGAAAATATTATTTTACTGAAAGAGTAGTAGATCCTTGGAACAAACGTCCAGCAGACGTGGTAGATAAATCCACAGTCACTGAATTTAAACATGCCTGGGATAAACATATAGAAACATAGAAACATAGAAGACTGACGGCAGAAAAAGACCTCATGGTCCATCTAGTCTGCCCTTATACTATTGCCTGTATTTTATCTTAGGATGGATCTATGTTTATCCCAGACATGTTTAAATTCAGTTACTGTGGATTTACCAACCACGTCTGCTGCAAGTTTGTTCCAAGGATCTACTACTCTTTCAGTGAAATAATATATATCCATCCTAAGATAAAATACAGGAAATAGTATAGGGGCAGACTAGATGGACCACGAGGTCTTTTTCTGCCGTCAGTCTTCTATGTTTCTATGTTTCTATTAAGAATGAATTTTTCCCCATTGCAGATGGTTCTCGCTTAGCGTCCACTTTTGGGATCGTCACTAAGCACTACGGTTGCTAAGTGGAAAGCTGTGTGACAGCGACAGGCTTATGACCTCCCTTCCCCTTCAGTCGTTAAGCAAAACATCTTGTGGCCAAAACTTACTCCGTTGCTTCCTCCTTCTCTATTAACTCTGCTTGTTGCAAGCCGGTGGTGAAGCAGGAGAATAGACAGTAGGAAGGCAAGGAACCGGAATCCTCCGGCCACGATTTCCCGCGGCTACTTACTGCATCGAAACGGTGGAGACGGCGGAGGGGATCTTGCCCATCCCTCCGCTTTCCACCAGCTCGATCGCTTGCTTCATCTCCATCTTATGATAGAAGGCAATCAACTGGGGCTCTTTGGATCGTTCCCCGGCAATCAGGCACTTTTTCACATATTTCTTGTTGAAACGGTTGAGCCTTTGCGGAAAAAACACACAACGGAGGCACGATCAGGGACAGGGGAAGATTGGATGATAGCAACGGAACTTGAGACTTATGCGGATAAAAGAGAAAGAAGACTTGGCCTTCTACAAAATTTGGGACAAGTGGTACAACTTGGTTGCAAAAACGATCACCAAAGAAAATAAATAATTTAAATACATCACATTGACGAGACCTTATGGGAACGAAGAAGAAAAACTTCCTTAGATATGCTAGAACAGTTTTTCCCAACCTTGTCAACTTGGAGATATCTGGACTTCAACTCCCAGAATTCCCCAGCCAGCATTTGCTGGCTGGGGAATTCTGGGAGTTGAAGTCCAGATATCTCCAAGTTGACAAGGTTGGGAAAAACTGTTCTAGAATATAGATAGGTAAAGTTGAGCTAAATGATAGTTGTTTTAATGATAAGTAAGCTACGTTAATTCGATCTAGAATTTCTATTTGCTATTAATAATTAAGTCTTTATTATTAATTCAACTTATTATTATTATTATTATTATTATTATTATTATTATTATTATTATTATTATTATTATTATTATGTCAGTACAACACAGCAAACGAGATCACTATGCTGGATTTCGTATTTCATCACCAGTCGGGCGCTTCCCAAGCACCTAGGACTGCGTGATGTAGCGGCGAATTATGTTTGCCGATCCCAGTAAAGCGGCCTTTTGCAATTGACAGATGGAGATTTTGTCAATTCCGATGGTTTTCAAATGTCCGCTGAGATCCTTTGGCCCTGCACCCAGCATGCCAAGGACCACTGGGACCACTTTCACTGGCTTATGCCAGAGTCGTTGCAGTTCAATTTTTAGATCTTCGTATTTCACTAATTTCTCTAGCTGGTTCTCCTCAATTCTGCTGTCCCCTGGGATTGCGATCACAACGTCTGGTTATTATTATTATTATTATTATTGTTGTTATTATTATTATTATTATTATTGTTATTATTGTTATTATTATTATCATCACAAGAAATAAACTGTAAAAGTATATATGATATCAAAATCTCCAAATAATTTAGAAATGTATAAGTTAAAAACACTTTAACGTAAAGAGAGAGCAAGGTCATCTCTCTTGTTTATGGTGTTTAAGGGGTGACTTGATCAAAGTGTATAAAATCATGCATGGGATAGAAAAGGTGGATAGAGAAAAATTCTTTGCTCTATCGTACAATACTAGGACGAGGGGGGCACTCCCTAAAGCTCATAGGTAAGAAAGTGAGGACAAATAAAGGGAAATATTTCTTCACCCAGAGGGTCGTTGGTTTATGGGATTCACTTCCAGAAGAGGTCGTGACAGCTGTCAGCCTGGAGAGCTTCAAGGCAGGATTAGACAGATTCATGGATGCCAAGTGTATTGGTGGTTATTGAAACGGATGTCCATGTGCCGCCTCTATGTTGGTTGAGGCAGGCAGGGTTCCCTCAGGTCCCATTTGTTGGGGGTCAAGGGAAAGGGAGGGTCTTGCCTTCTCTTTGTGCTCAAGATCCCCATGGACAATTGGTGGACCACTGTGGGACACAGAATGCTGGACTTGATGGGCTTTGGCCTGATTCAGCATGGCTCTTCTTAGGTTCTTATGTTTTTAAAAAGTTGTGTGTATATTCTTGTATGTAATTCATATCTGTATATAAAATCATATATATCCCACACCCATAACTCAATGCCTGGGGAGAGTGAAATACCTTCCCCCAGTCCCCACTCCCGGAGGCCTTCTGGAAGCCGGAAACGGCCTGTTTCCCAACTTCTGGGAAAGAAGACCAAGCACCCTAACCAAAACCCTTGACGTGAGTGACATCAAGTTGGCCACCTTTAAGTCAGTCACATGACCTTTAAGCCATCTCCTGATCACATGATTGTCTTGCCACTCCCACCTGGTCATGTGGCCGGCAAGCCACACCCACAAAATAAGCCACGCCCACGGTGTGGTAGTAAGAAAAATTGCAGCCCTTCACTGCACACCAGGCCTGTCAAACTAGATACAGTAATACCTCGTCTTACGAACCTAATTGGTTCCCGGGGGAGGTTCATAAGACGAAAAGTTCGTAAGACGAAACATTGTTTCCCATAGGAAACAATGTAAAATCCATTAATCCGTGCAACGAAAAAAAAACAATGCAAAAAAACGCCGCCGCCTGGCTGTCACCTTTTAAAACAGCCGGGGGGCTTCCCAGCGTCCTCCTGAACCCGAACGTCGAACCCGAACTTCCAGGTTCAGCGTTCGGGAGGCCTCCGAGAAGCCCCCCGGGCTGTTTTAAATGGTGACAGCCGGGCGGTGGGGCTTCCCAGCAGCCTCCCAAACCTGAACTTTTGCCGAACTTCCGGGTTCGGCGTTCAGGAGGCCGCTGGGAAGCCCCGCTGCCCAGCGGTCACCTTTTAAAACAGGTGGGGAGCTTCTCGGAGACCTCCCGAACGCCGAACCTGGAAGTTCAGGTTTAGCGTTCGGGTTCAGAAGGACGCTGGGAAGCCCCCCGGCTGTTTCAAAAAGCGACAGCCAGGCAGCGGGGCTTCTCGGCGGCAGCGGGTTCGTAAGAAGAAAAAAGTTCGTAAGAAGAGGCAAAAATTTTCTGAACCCCGGGTTCGTATCGCGGGTTGTTCATAAGACGAGGGGTTCATATCATGAGGTACCACTGTATTATTGTTATGAATTTTCAAAACGATTAACTAAGACTTGCTGACTTGAGAAAGCAAACATGTACCGAGGCATCAAAATGTGTACGTATTTCGATAATTATTTTCCTTTATTTGTTTCTTCTGCCCTGGTGACACTTACTTGTCTTTCCAATGGTGATGTCCATAGTGGCCGCATATATCCTCAATCCCGGTCAAGAGGTGATCCAGGAACTATGTCAAAAGGAAGGAAGGTGAATTTTATTGTTCGTTTATTGAACATTCATTTATTTATTCATTCATTCATTCATTCATTCATTCATTCATTCATTCATTCATTCATTCATTCATTAGATTTGTATGCCGCACCTCTCCGTAGACTCGGGGCGGCTCACAACACAATAAAACAGTTCATGACAAATCTAATAATTTACAATTTAAAATATTTAAAGACCCCATTATTAAGCAGACATACATACAAACATACCATACATAAATTGTATAAACCCAGGGGAGATGTCTCAATTCCCCCATGCCTGGAGACAAAGGTGGGTTTTGAGGAGTTTACGAAAGGCAAGGAGGGTAGGGGCAGTTCTAATCTCTGGGGGGAGCTGGTTCCAGAGAGTCAGGGCCACCACAGAGAAGGCTCTTCCCGTGGGGCCCACCAACCGACATTGTTTAGTCAATGGGACCCTGAGAAGGCCCACTCTGTGGGACCTAATCGGTTGCTGGGATTCGTGCAGCAGAAGGCGGTCTCGGAGATATTCTGGTCCGATGCCATGAAGGGCTTTATAGGTCATAACCAACACTTTGAATTGTGACAGGAAATTGATCGGCAACCAATGCAGACTGCGGAGTGTTGGTGTGACATGGGCATATTTGGGGAAGCCCATGATTGCTCTCGCAGCTGCATTGCTTTCTCTCAAGAAGAACGACGCCTCGCAATGGGAAGTTTGCAACTATTTACGGGATCCTCTCATTGAATACTTTGTACAAAGTTGAATGTGCCTGACAGCATGTGAAATTGATGGTCAATCAGTGTTGCTTCCTAAGTGGACAGTTTGATTTCACAGACGTTTGGAGTTACAGTGGTACTTCTTACTTAAGAATTTAATTCGTTCCGTGACCAGGTTCTTAAGTAGAAAAGTTTGTAAGTAGGAGCAATTTTTCCCGTAGGAATCAATGTAAAAGCAAATAATGTGTTGAAACCCATTAGGAAAGAAATAAAAGTTCGGAATTTCGGTGGGAGGAGGAGGAGGAAGAAGAGGAGGAGGACAGTTGCTGCTGAAGGAAGAAGGTGAGGGGAGGGAAATAAAAAAAATCCAAAACTTTTAGGCTTAAAAAAAAAAGAGGTACTATGGGGCGGCACCCAGAGAAAAGGAAAATGCTCCATTTGCTCTGGGCTGCCCAGAGTGAAGGGAGCATTTCTTTTCTCTGGGCTCTGGCTCAGGTTTATTCCCTCTCCAAGCACCCAGAGAAAGGAAAATGCTTCGTTCGCTCTGGACTGCCAAAGCTTCCTTAAGCGCCACCGAAAGGCTCCTCTGGCAGCCCAGAAAAGCCCGAGATGGCCAGAATTAAAGGGGGAATGGCAGGAAACTGGCCGGGCCTTTGTGCCACTCTCAAATTTCCTGGGAGATTTTTCTGGGCTCGGGTTCTTAAGTAGAAAATGGTTCTTAAGAAGAGGCAAAAAAAATCATGAACACTTGATGCTTATCTAGGAAAGTTCTTAAATAGAGGCGTTCTTAGGTAGAGGTACCACTGTATATTGTGTTGTTTAAGTGTTCCCTTAATTTTTCGTAAGTAGTGTATTTTTCTATCTCTTAGGGGAACTAACCATTAGGGGCATAACTTTCCTCTACTCCAGGGGTCCCCAAACTTTTTACACAGGGGGTCAGTTCACTGTCCCTCAGACTGTTGGAGGGCCAGACTATAAAAAAACCCCTATGAACAAATCCCTATGCACACTGCACATACCTTATTTAAAGTAAAAAACAAAATGGGAACAATATTTAAAATAAAGAAGTAATAAAGTAATAAAGTAATTTATACTTCTTTATTAACAAGTAAATTTAAACTTAAACCAACAAACTCCCTCCATTTCTCCTTCCTTCCTTCCCTCCCTCCTTCCTCTCCACTTCCACTGCACTGCCAAGGTTCTGCTCTAGGTGGCAGCAGAGTCCGTGCTTTATTATCAAACCACAAGAGTTACTCCTGGACTTAAAAACTGTTCATTTTACAATGATTCAAAGTTATGACAACCTCAGTGCAAAAAGTGTCTTACAACCACTCCTTGAAGTCACAACCATCAGGCAACCCCCATGTTCACATGGTTGCAATCCAGGCACGTGGCAACCAGCTCGCATTTACATTTTACAGACTATCCACACAACTGGTTACAGCTGCACTGATGCACAAACACACCCACCACACAAAGATGCTATACAGCAGCTTGGAAGAAAACCATCACCTGAGTGTGAATTTCCTCGTTAATGGACCTCTTGGTCTCCTGTTTCTTTTTCACCGCCAGAAGATCCACCAGGGGGCGGATGGTCATGCCCTGCGGATAGACAGGCCAGGTATAATAATAATAATAATAATAATAATAATAATAATAATAATAATAATAATAATAATAATAGTAGTAGTAGTAGTAGTAGTAGTAGTAATAGTAATAGTAATAGTAATAATAATAATAATAATAATAATAATAATAATAATAATAGTAATAGTAATAGCAATATTAATAGTAATACCTGGAGTGCAAAAAACAGCATAGTGGGCAAACTGGAAGTGCGTTTTTCTGAACTTCCAGTTTGCCTGTTTGGGCATTTTTTTCACCTACCACTTTTTTAAAAAAGAGGGACTTTGAGGTAGTGGCGAGGAGGAGCATGCGCCTCCCATATACCCGGTACAAGGCTGCCTCCCATACACTGCGCCAGAGAGAGAAACCCAGGCAGGCGAGAGGGGGGAACCTCCCGCTCCTTTGACCGAAAGATGGCTGCTGCTGCTACCTGCTTCCTCTTCCTTCCCATGCTGAAGGGCTCCCCTCTCCTCTTGCTCGCTCGCTTTGTAGCTGACGCCTTTCCTTCACTGTGGTGACTCCTCGGTTCGGCTGAAGCCGAGTTGATCTGACTGGGGTGAAGCGCCCCCTTTTGCCTTTCCACACTCAGACGCTATGGGAGGCAATGTTGCGCCAGGTATATGGGAGGCAGCACGAGGGAGTCACCACAGCAAAGTGGTTTATTCCCTCTCCAAGTGCCCAGAGAAAGGAAAATGCTTCGTTCGCTCTGGACTGCCAAAGCCTCCTTAAGTGCCACCGAAAGGCTCCTCTGGCAGCCCAGAAAAGCCTGAGATGGCCGGGATTAAAGGGGGAATGGCAGGAAACTGGCCGGGCCTTTGTGCCGCTCAAATTTCCTGGGAGATTTTTCCAGGTTCGGGTTCTTAAGTGGAAAATGGTTCTTAAGAAGAGGCAAAAAAATCTTAAACACCCGATTCTTATCTAGAAAAGTTCTTAAGTGGAGGGGTGGTTAAATAGAGGTACCACTGTATTTGCATTGACTTATTTTGTAAACCGTCCTGAGTCCGCAGGAGAAGGGCGGCCCAGAAATCCAAACAAACAAACAAACAAACAAATAAATAAATAAATAAATAAACAAATAAATAAACAAATAGACAAATAAACATACCTGCACGAAGACTGTGAAGAATATGACTGTGATGATCGCAGTGAGAAACACGTCTCGCATGGGGAAATGTTCAGGTTCCAGGAGGTAGCCGAGAGAGAAGGCGATGGCCCCTCTCAGGCCACCGTAGGCGATGATGAACTGATCCTTCGGGCTCAACTTCACGATGCGAAATTTGTTGATGAAGCACGTCAACCCCAGCACACCTGAACAGAGGTCGAAAAGACAGAGAGGCACAGATCACCTCGTTTTCTTCTGAAAGGGCATATATTTATAAATAAGGGTTAAGACACATAACAATAATAATAGGAAGTAGGAGAAGGAGAAAGAGAAGGAGGAGGAGGAGGAGGAGAAGAAGGAGAAGAAGGAGAAGAAGGAGAAGAAGGAGAAGAAGAAGAAGAAGATGAAGGGGAGGAGGAGGAGGAAGAAGAAGAAGAAGAAGAGGAAAGGAAGAAGAAGGAGGAGGAGGAGAAGAGAAAAAGAAGAAGAAGGAGAAGAAGGAGGAGGAGGAGGAGAAGAAGAAGATGATGATGAAGGGGAAGGGGGGGAGGAGGAGGAGGAGGAAGAAGAAGAAGAAGAAGAAGAAGAAGAAGAAGAAAAAGAAGAAGAAGAAGAAAAAGAAGAAGAAGAAGAAGGAGGAGGAGGAGGAGGAGGAGGAGGAGGAGGAGGAGGTGGTTCTATGGAACCAACTCCCCCCCCCCTAATGTCCAGATTCCTCTCCCCCCTACTGGCCTTCCGCAAGGCCACGAAGACCTGGCTTTGCCAGCAGGCCTGGGGGGTCACGAATTAACAACTATCACGGCCAAATTGCATGAATGGTTAAGATGCCTGATGTTTCGATTGGTTAATTTATGAGCTTTTAATTTGGGCTTTATAGTCTTTTAGATTTTAAATTTGACTTCATTTCATTGTTTCGTATCCACTTTGTTGTTGTAAGCAGCCCTGAGTCCTTCGGGACTGGGCGGCATAGAATGAATGAATGAATGAATGAATGAATGAATGAATGAATGAATGAATGAATGAATAAATAAACAAATAAATAAATAAATAATAGTAAATAAATAATAAACTAAGGAGAGGTGGGTCTTCAAATAATACAAGCCATTACCACCCCCTTCCCACTTGAGCAACAGATCCAGACCTAAGACCCTGGCAATCAGGCAGAAAATCAGGGTGCAAATGACGAAGGCCCAGTTCCACTTGTGGTCCCCGGCCACGGTGGAGACCCCAAGGAAGATGAAGATCAGGGTCTCGCTGACGCTGCTCCACATCTTCAGGAAATATTTGATGGTGGTGTGGGACTTGTGGGAGATATTGGCCTCCACATAAGGGCGCATCACCACCCCTGCAGCAATCAGCCTGCGAGAGAGAGAGAGAGAGAGAGAAATGGGTTAGGGCAGTGATGGCGAAGCTGTGAGCTGTCGACATCACTCAAAAATTAGTCTTAATATAAAACCTTGTTTTAAGGGGTTCGTTTGGTTGTCCCTGGCAACCTCAGGGACCGCCTTCTGCTGCACGAATCCCAGCGACCAGTTAGGTCCCACAGAGTGGATCTTCTCCAGGTCCTGTCAACTAAGCAATGTCGCCTGGCGGGACCCAGAGGAAGAGCCTTCTCTGTGGCAGCCCCGACCCTCTGGAACCAACTCCCCCCAGAGATTAGAGTTGCCCCCACCCTCCTTGCCTTTCGTAAACAACTTAAAACCCACCTCTGCCGCCAGGCATGGGGGAATTGAGACCCTCTTCCCCCTAGGCCTTTACAATTCTATGCATGGTATGTCTGTATGTATGATTGGTTTTTATATTAATGGGTTTTTAATCGTTTTTAATATTAGATTACTATTGTACACTGTTTTATTGTCGCTGTTAGCCGCCCCGAGTCTCCGGAGAGGGGCGGCATACAAATCAAATCAATCAATCAATCAATCGAATGAATGAATGAATGAATAAATAAATAAATCAGGAAGTGCCCACATGTGAGTAAGTGGGAGACACCTCTCCTCTCTAGCCCCTACGCAAGACTAAAATAGGCTGTTAGAGGAAGTGACCTTCCCAGGGCTTCAAACCCAGCCTAGGTCTAGGAAACCCTTAGGTCTTCCTTTAGCTTAGAGCTGAAAAAGCGACTCTTCGTCTTGTCAAACAATTTAATGTATTCTTCATTTGTTCCCTATCTAAGGATACACTATTTCTGGACAATGTTTAAATTGTGTGTTTATTCATCTTGTCTTTTTTGCTTGTTGTCTTTACTTTCAAATGGCTAATTAAAAAAATACAACGAGGGAGGGAGAGGGGAAGGGAGGGAAGAAGGAAGGAAGGAAGGAAGGAAGGAAGGAAGGCTCAGGGGTTGTGATAAAAACTGTAGTTCAGTAATAAGGATGTGCGTGTGAGGGAGGGAAGGAGAGAAGAAAGGAAGGAAGGAAAGAAGGAGGGAAGGAAGGCTCAGGTGTTGTGATAAAAACTGTAGTTCGGGAATAAGAATGTGTGTGAGGGAGGGAGAGTAGGAAGGAAGGAAGGGGGGAGGGAAGGAAGGAAAGGAAGGAAGGAAGGAAGGGAAGGGAAGAAGGAAGGAAGGAAAGAAGGAAGGGAAGGGAGGAAAGAAGGAAGGAAGGAAGGAAGGAAGGAAGGAAGGAAGGAAGGAAGGAAGGAAGGAAGGAAGGAAGGAAGGAAGGAAGGAAGAAGACTCAGGGGTTGTTGTAAAAAACCCAGTTCAGTAATAATGATGTGTATTTGGGGGAGACGGGGATCAAGAGAGAGAAAGAGATCTCTCCACTATCTTCCAGGCCACCTCTGCCAGTTGTCTGGAGGGGTGGGGGAGAGCAGGAAGACGTGAACTCGAAACTTGTGGCCCTCCAGCAATTCCTCTCCCTTTCTTTACGCAGCTAATCTGGGTGAGTCAAGATTGTAGCTCCCGCAGTCGATGTCCAATGACTCATCCACCCACTTTCCTAAGGGAAGCGCTTCAGTATCACAGGGCCAAGTAACAAAAGGTTGTGTCCCCCCACTGGGCTCCCCCCCACTCTCCCCACGGCCATTTCTTTTATGGCCCTGACAGAGTTGGAGTGCTTGCCTCCGCTGGTTTTACAGCGAGAGGAGTTTTCTAGCCGATTCTGCTGACCGTATTGGCGCCGTATGGACTGGGAGCCGCCGGATGAGTCACCCCCATCCCGCGGCCTCCAGGACAATTTGGGGGGCAAAATGGAGGACAGGCCACATAATAATAATAATAATAATAATAATAATAATAATAATAATAATAATAATAATAATTTATTAGATTTGTATGCCGCCCCTCTCCGGGGCGGCTCACAACAAATGATAAAAAACAATATTATACAGGCACAAATCTAATATTAAAAATAACTCAAAACCCTATCATAATTAAAAACCAAACAGCACATACATACCAAACATAAATTATAATAAGCCTGGGGGAAAGGTGTCTCAAATCCCCCATGCCTGGCGGTATAAGTGGGTCTTAAGTAGTTTACGGAAGACAAGGAGGGTTGGAGCAGTTCTAATCTCCGGGGGGAATTGATTCCAGAGGGCCAGGGCCGCCACAGAGAAGGCTCTTCCCCTGGGGCCCGTCAGACGACATTGTTTAGTCAACGGGACCCAGAGAAGGCCAACTCTGTGGGACCTTATCGGCCGCTGGGATTCATGCGGCTTCATTGGAGCCCTGAGAGCAGTCATGGGCTGCAAAAAAATTTACTACAACATTGTGGGAGTGGCTTATTTTGTGGGTGTGGCTCGCTGGTCATGTGACCGGGCGAGAGTGGCTTGATGATCATGTGACCAGGGGCGGTGGCTTAAAGGTCACGTGACTGGCTTAAAGGTAGCCAGCTTGACGTCACTCACGTCAAGGGGTTGGGTGAGGGTTAGGGTGCCTGGCCACACCCGGTCACATGGCCGACAAGCCACTCCTACCCAGTCACATGGTTACCAAGCCACTCCCACCCAGTCACACGACTATCAAGCCACACCCATAAAATAAACAACGCCCCGCAGTGTGGTAGTAAAAGTTTTTGTGGCCCTTCACTGCCAGAGAGCAATTATGTTTATTTTCCCCCCTCTGTTTTGCGTGAGTATTGTCTTTGTTATTGTTTTTTTTTTGTATTTATACCTGTAAATAAAAAATTCTTTAAAAATAATTAATAAATAAATAAATAAATAAAAGCAAGGCCAAGGTATGGTATATGTGGCAACTTGCTCAACAGTAGTAACTGTGAGAGGGATCTTGGAGTCCTAGTGGACAACCATTTAAACAGGAGCCAGCCGTGGGCAGCAGCTGCCAAAAAAGCCAACACAGTCCTAGGCTACATTAACAGAGGGATAGAATCAAATCATGTGAAGGGTTAATACCACTTTATAAGGCCTTGGGAAGGCCACACTTGGAATACGGCATTCAGTTTTGGTCGCCACAATGCAAAAAGGATGTTGAGACTCTAGAAAGAGTGCAGAGAAGAGCGACAAAGATGATTAGGGGACTGGAGGCTAAAACATATGAAGAACGGTTGCAGGAACTGGGCATGGCTAGTTCCAATATCTCAGGGGTTGCCACAGAGAAGTGGGAGTCAACCTATTCTCCAAAGCAATGGGTGGAAACTAAACAAGGAGAGAAGCAACTAAGAAGTAAGGAGAAAATTCCTGACAGTCAGAACAATTAATCAGTGGAACAGCTTGCCTCCAGAAGTTGTGAATGCTCCAACCCTGGAAGGTTTTAAGAAACTTACAAAACTTTTGCCAGACCCATCCTCGAATACAGCTCATCTGTTTGGAACCCATATCACATCTCAGACATTAACACCCTTGAAAATGCCCAAAGAGACTTCACCAGAAGAGCCCTTCACTCCTCCACTCAAAATAGAAAACCCTACGAGACTAGACTTTCAATCCTGGGCCTAGAAAGTTTAGAAGTAAGACGCCTTAAACATGATCTAAGTATTGCCCACAAGATCATATGCTGCAACGTCCTGCCTGTCGGCGACTACTTCAGCTTCAACCACAACAACACAAGAGCACACAACAGATTTAAACTTAATATTAACCGGTCCAAACTTGACTGTAAAAAATATGACTTCAGTCACCGAGTTGTCGAAGCGTGGAACTCCATAGTGTCATCCCCAAACCCCCAACAATTTACCCTTAGATTATCTACGGTTGACCTATCCAGATTCCTAAGAGGTCAGTAAGGGGCGAGTACAAGTGCACTAGAGTGCCTTCCGTCCCCTGTCCTATTGCTCTCCTATATCTCCTATACCTTTCTTCTATTCCTATATCTCTTCTTCTACTCTTTCATTGATATGTTCTATTACTATATCTTCTTTTCTATTCTTTCTTAGATATATTTTACTATGAGTATCTCCTCTATAACCTTCATCATGTATTTTACTATGTGTATATAGATATATATCCACTAAAACCCTCATTGTGTATTGGACTAACTAACTAAATAAATAAATAAATAAATAAACAAATAACTAAAATAACTAAATAAATAAATAAATAATAAATAAAATATAAATAAATAAATAAATAAATAAAATATAAATAAATAAATAAATAAAATATAAAATAAATAAATAAATAAATAAAATATAAAATAAATAAATAAATAAATAAATAAATAAATAAATAAATAAATAAATAAATAAATAAATTTTGGATAACCCTCTGTCTGAAGTGGTGTTGAACTCAATTCCAAAATGCCTTAAAGGCCTCCACCCCAAATACTTACGCCATGATGCCTGACAGGTGGAAGACTTCTGCAGACAGATAGGCCATGTAGCTGTACAGAAAGACGAAAAGGGGCTCGATGACCCGGATGTGGGAGGTGAAACGAGAGGTGAAGGCTCCGATGATGCCGTAGACCACCCCGACGAAGACGCCCCCCAGGGACACCACGAAGAAGCTCAGGAAGCCCAGGACGATGTCCGTGATGGTGACTTTTTCAAAGGTGGAAAACTCTTCAAAAAGGTGGTAGAGAACCTGGGGAGACACAAAAGGAGGGAGGGAAGAAACGGTCTCAGCCCACCGGGGCAGTGGTCAGAGGTTGCCAATAGGTGCCGCCGACGCAAAAAGGAATGGCTATCCCGTAAAGGAAAGGAGAGAGCGGTGTGGTGACCTAGCGGTAGAGCTCTCGCTTCACAATCAGGAGGCTGGGTGTTTTTTAATTATTGTTGTTGTTGTTGTTGTTATTATTATTATTATTATTATTATTATTATTATTATTTACTAGATTTGTATGCTGCCCCTTGCCGCAGACTCGGGGCAGCTCACAGCAATGATAAAAACAATATACAGTAACAAATCTAATATTAAAGTTTAAAATAACAATTTTACATTAAAAAGCCTGAAAAACCCCAATATATAAAAAAGCACACACGCAAACATATGATACATACAGCTATATAGGCAAGGGGGGGGGAATGTCTCAGTTCCCCCATGCCTGGCAACAGAGGTGGGTTTTAAGAAGTTTACGAAAGGCAAGGAGGGTGGGGGCAGTCCTGATCCCTGGGGGGAGCTGGTTCCAGAGGGTCAGGGCTGCCACAGAGAAGGCTCTTCCCCTGGGTCCCGCCAAGCGGCATTGTTTAGTCGACGGGACCCGGAGAAGGCCAACTCTGTGGGACATAACCGGCCACTGAGATTCGTGTGGCAGAAGGCGGTCCCGGAGATATCCTGGTCTGGTGCCATGAAGGGCTTTATAGGTCACAACCAACACTTTGAATTGTGACCCGAAACTGATTGGCAACCAATGTTGGTTGTTGAGTGTTGGTGAAACATGGGCATATTTGGGGAAGCCCATGATTGCTCTCGTAGCTGCATTCTGCACGATCTGACGTTTCCGAACACTCTTCAAAGGTAGCCCCATGTAGAGAGCATTACAGCAGTCAAACCTCGAGGTGATGAGGGCATGAGTGACTGTGAGCAATGACTCTCGGTCCAAATAAGGCCGCAACTGGTGTATCAGGCGAACCTGGGCAAACGTCCCCCTCGCCACAGCTGAAAGATGGTTCACTAATGTGAGCTGTGGATCGAGGAGGGCGCCCAAGTTGCGGACCCTCTCTGAGGGGGTCAATAATTCCCCCCCCTAGGTCAGTGATGGTCAGCCTATGCCTTTTTTCCCTCGGGTGCTGAAAGAGCATGGGCATACGCTATCACGCATTCATGAGTGCCCACATCCATAATTCAATGCCTGGGGAGGACAAAAACAGCTCTGGTGGGCCCACTAGGCTCGTGTTTCGCCCCCCCAAGCTCCAAAGACTTCCCTGGAGCCAGGGGAGGGTAAACCCCCCCCCCATTGCCCTGGAGGCTCTTCGGAAGCCAAAAACGCCCTGCCAGAGCCTCTGCGCGAGCCAAAAATCAGACACTTGCACATTGGAGCTGAGCTAGGGCAACGGCTTGTGTGCCAGCAGATATGGCTCCATGTTCCACATGCGCCATAGGTTCGCCATCACTGGCTTACAACTAAACAATGTCGCTTGGCGGGACCCAGGGGAAGAGCCTTCTCTGTGGCGGCCCCGGCCCTCTGGAACCAACTCCCCCCAGAGATTAGAATTTACCCCACCCTCCTTGCCTTTCGTAAGCTGCTTAAAACCCACCTCTGCCGCCAGGCATGGGGGAATTGAGATGCTCTTTCCCCCTAGGCCTTTACAATTTTATGCATGGTATGTCTGTACTTATGTTTGGTTTTATAATAAGGGTTTTTAACTGTTTTAGTATTGGATTATTATTATATGCTGTTTTATTGCTGTTGTTAGCCGCCCCGAGTCTGCAGAGAGGGGCCGGATACAAATCCAATAAATAAATAAAATAAATAAATAAACTTACAACAATACTTTTACCACCCTCAAGCAACAATTTCTGCCTATCCCAGGTCCTTGGGAAATAATTGCTAGGTGGATGAAAAGGCCGAACCCAGTCTAAACTTCTGGCCGACTGTGCAACCGACAACAATAAATTATACTGACACGCTGCCCAATTTCCAGCAACCCTACGCTTCCTTTTGAAGACTAATGAAAGCCTTCCCTCTCTTAGCCAATTATCGCCGGAACCTGGTACAAGCTATCAGGAGCCTGTGTCTTGTTCCTTGAGGCCTTGTGTGGTCAGGACATTGCATCATCTCCCATTCACCCTGGCAAAGGGCTGGAGAGTGGACATCACAAAGGAAAGCAAGATTACGCAAGATCCAATATGTGTTGGCTCACGTCTGCGGCATCCGCTTTGCAGTATAAATTCAGGGCAGGGCAAAGGATCAGCGTTGGAGACGAAAGTAACAAGAAACATAGAAACATCGAAGATTGACGGCAGAAAAAGACCTCATGGTCCATCTAGTCTGCCCTTATACTATTTCCTATATTTTATCTTAGGAGGGATCTATGTTTATCCCAGGCATGTTTAAATTCAGTCGCTGAGGATTTACCAACCACGTCTGCTGGAAGTTTGTTCCAAGGATCTACTACTCTTTCAGTGAAATAATATTTTCTCACGTTGCTTCTGATCTTTCCAACTAACCTCAGATTGTGTCCCCTTGTTCTTGTGTTCACTTTCCTATTAAAAACACTTCCCTCCTGGACCTTATTTAACCCTTTAACATATTTAAATGTTTCGATCATGTCCCCCCTTTCCCTTCTGTCCTCCAGACTCTACAGATTGAGTTCATTAAGTCTTTCCTGATACGTTTTATGCTTAAGACCTTCCACCATTCTTGTAGCCCGTCTTTGGACCCGTTCAATTTTGTCAATATCTTTTTGTAGGTGAGGTCTCCAGAACTGAACACAGTACTCCAAATGTGGTCTCACCAGCGCTCTATATAAGGGGATCACAACCTCCCTCTTCCTGCTTGTTATACCTCTAGCTATGCAGCCAAGCATCCTACTTGCTTTCCCTACTGCCTGACTGCACTGTTCACCCATTTTGAGACTGTCAGAAATCACGACCCCTAAATCCTCCTCTTCTGAAGTTTTTGCTAACCCAGAACTGCCAATACAATACTCAGAATGATTTGTAACACAACATTGGATGTTTCTGCAATTTTTTTAAAGCGTCATCATGGCAGAAGATGACATAAGGTTAATAACCTCGCTGCATCTCACAGGTGGCTTGCAGTAGCAGATTGATTGATTGATTGATTGATTGATTGATTGGATTTGTATGCCGCTCCTCTCCGTAGACTCGGGGCAGCTAACAACAATGGTAAAAACAGCATGTAACAATCCAATCCTAAAATAACTTAAAAAAAACCTTATTATAAAAACCAAACATACATACAGACATACCATGCATAAATTGTAGGGGGAAAGAATATCTCAGTTCCCCCATGCCTGACGACAGAGGTGGGTTTTAAGGAGCTTACAAAAGGCGAGGAGGGTGGGGGCAATTCTAATCTCTGGGGGGAGTTGATTCCAAGGGGCCGGGGCCGCCCAGAGAAGGCTCTTCCCCTGGGTCCCGCCAAACGACATTGTTTAGTTGCTACCATTATGGATAAGGATGCTGCACCTGTAGCGAAAGATTTTGCCCTGTCGATACCGCTCCTTGTTCTGGTCGCAAAGCCATTTCTGCACTGCGCGAATCACCTCTAATGGCCTCACCCTCTGTGCCCAGCGACTAACCGTCCTTCTCTCGACTGCAGATTCTCCATAAACTGTACACAAAACGTTTGTGAATATTCCCAACAGTTTCTTTCTCCGCAGTGAGAAATTCAATGACGACACGCTGCTTGTAACCTACATCACTTACAGGCGCCATTTCGAAACACTGCTGCAACTACACTAGAAGAAATGCAAAATTTACATGCGCACTCCTGATAATTCAGATAATGTATATCTAAAGTTTTGCATTGGTACCGTCACTGTAGGCTGAGAAAAAAAATGTGGTGCATTACTTTATGGGCGACCCTCGTACATCATTTTGGCATCTCTCTGAATTTACAGAGAGCTTCTTTTGGCCATGTAGCAATCATGACTTTGCACAAATTAGCCATTCCTTCGTGCCCTTTCTCGTTGTCCCAGCTATAAATAAAATAACAGGGTTAAAGCCAGTTTTTTCCACTCCATCTTTTCTGTCCTTTCAAATGCCTCCTGAACAAGAAGGAGGAAACCTCCTTATGCTAGAGACTAAAAGCACAGTAGATCGCCTTCTGCTGCATGAATCCCACAGACCAGTTAGGTCCGTCCATAACCCTGGGGGGGGGGAATTATTGACCCCCTTGGAGAGGGTCCGCAACTTGGGCGTCCTCCTCGATCCACAGCTCACATTAGAGAACCACCTTTCAGCTGTGGCGAGGGGGGCGTTTGCCCAGGTTCGCCTGGTGCACCAGTTGCGGCCCTATTTGGACCGGGAGTCACTGGTCACAGTCACTCATGCCCTCATCACCTCAAGGTTCGACTACTGTAATGCTCTCTACATGGGGCTACCTTTGAAAAGTGTTCGGAAACTCCAGATCGTGCAGAATGCAGCTGCGAGAGCTACCATGGGCTTTCCTAAATATGCTTACCTAGGTATGCCCATGTTTCACCAACACTCCGCAGTCTGCATTGGTTGCCGATCAATTTCCGGTCACAATTCAAAGTGTTGGTTATGACCTTTAAAGCCCTTCATGGCATTGGACCAGAATATCTCCAAGACCGCCTTCTGCCGCACGAATCCCAGTGACCGATTAGGTCCCACAGAGTGGGTCTTCTCTGGGTCCCGTCAACGAAACAATGCCGCTTGGCGGGACCCAGGGGAAGAGCCTTCTCTGTGGCGGCCCCAGCCCTCTGGAACCAACTGCCCCCCAGAGATTAGAATTTCCCCCACCCTCCTTGCCTTTCGTAAGCTGCTTAAAACCCACCTCTGCCGCCAGGCATGGGGGAATTGAGATGCTCTTTCCCCCTAGGCCTCTACAATTCTATGCATGGTATGTATGTATGTATGTTTGGTTTTTATATTAATGGGTTTTTAACTGTAGTATTGGGTTATTATTATATGCTGTTTTATTATTGCTGTTAGCCGCCCCAAGTCTCCGGAGAGGGGCGGCACACAAATCCAATAAATAATAATAATAATTATTATTATTGTTGTTGTTGTTATTATTATTATTATTATTATTATTATTTTGGAGTATTGTGTTCAGTTCTGGAGACCTCACCTACAAAAAGATATTGACAAAATTGAAGGGGTCCAAAGACGGGCTACAAGAATGGTGGAAGGTCTTAAGCATAAAACGTATCAGGAAAGACTGAATGAACTCAATCTGTATAGTCTGGAGGACAGAAGGAAAAGGGGGGACATGATGGAAACATTTAAATATGTTCAAGGGTTAAATAAGGTCCAGGAGGGAAGCGTTTTTAATAGGAAAGTGAACACAGGAACAAGGGGACACAATCTGAAGTTAGTTGGGGGAAAGATCAAAAGCAACACGAGAAAATATTATTTGACTGAAAGAGTAGTAGATCCTTGGAACAAACTTCCAGCAGACGTGATTGGTAAATCCACAGTAACTGAATGTAAACATGCCTGGGATAAACATATATCCATTGTAAGATAAAATACAGGAAATAGTATAAGGGCAGACTAGATGGACCAGGAGGTCTTTTTCTGCCGTCAGTCTTCTATGTTTATAATAATAATAATAATAATAATAATAATAATAATCATAATCATAATCATAATCATAATCATAATCATAATCATAATAATAGTAATGTATTAACCAAAGCAGATTCCCCAGAAAATGCAACTTAGAATATAAACGGCGTGCAAGAAGAAAAGTCCTTTCCAGATTTTTTCTTTTTCTAATCATGTTATTATAGCTGACATTGCTACACGTTATGATAGTTTGGCAATAATACTTTGCATGAGATACCGATGAGAAGATGGAAGTCAATTTCAAGGGCTGCTCTGCAATCTGTATGTGTAAACCAGACAAGAAACATGGCCAGAGGAGCTAATTCTATTGTCAGGGTTCCAAGTAATAGTCTGTTCTGATTTAGGCTCCATGAAATCAGGAAACGGATTCCTTGTCCCAGAAACCCCCCTTTTTATTTGGAGAAGGTGAATTCGCATCGGGCAAAGTCCTGGCAAATAGTACAGTGGTACCTCTACCTAAGAACGCCTCTACTTAAGAACTTTTCTAGATAAGAACCGGGTGTTCAAGGTTTTTTTGCCTCTTCTCAAGAACCATTTTCTACTTAAGAACCAAAATCCCCATTCCCTCCCCACTCCAGGGGAAGGACACAGCAAAATCCCCATTCCTTCCTCACTCCAGGGGAAGGATACTGCAAAATCCCCATTCCCTCCTCACTCCAGGGGAAGGATACTGCAAAATCCCCATTCCTTCCTCACTCCAGGGGAAGGATACTGCAAAATCCCCATTCCCTCCCCACTCCAGGGGAAGGACACTGCAAAATCTCTATTCCCTCCCCACTGCAGAGGAAGAACACTGCAAAATCTACATTCCCTCCCCACTCCAGGGGAAGGACACTCCAAAACCGCCATTCCCTCCTCACTTCAGGGGAAGGACACTGCAAAATCCCCATTCCTTCCCCACTCCAGGGGAAGGACACTGCAAAACCACCATTCCCTCCTCATCCAGGGGAAGGACACTGCAAAATCTCCCTTCCCACTCCAGGGGAAGGACACTGCAAAATCCCCATTCCCTCCCCACTCCAGGGGAAGGACACTGCAAAATCTCCCTTCCCACTCCAGGGGAAGGACACTGCAAAATCCCCATTCCCTCCCCACTCCAGGGGAAGGATACTGCCAAATCCCCATTCCCTCCCCACTCCAGGGGAAGGACACTGCAAAATCTCTATTCCCTCCCCACTGCAGAGGAAGGACACTGCAAAATCTACATTCCCTCCCCACTCCAGGGGAAGGACACTCCAAAACCGCCATTCCCTCCTCACTCCAGGGGAAGGACACTGCAAAATCCCCATTCCTTCCCCACTCCAGGGGAAGGACACTGCAAAACCACCATTCCCTCCTCATCCAGGGGAAGGACACTGCAAAATCTCCCTTCCCACTCCAGGGGAAGGACACTGCAAAATCCCCATTCCCTCCCCACTCCAGGGGAAGGACACTGCAAAATCTCCCTTCCCACTCCAGGGGAAGGACACTGCAAAATCTCCCTTCCCACTCCAGGGGAAGGACACTGCAAAATCCCCATTCCCTCCCCACTCCAGGGGAAGGACACTGCAAAATCTCCCTTCCCACTCCATGGGAA
This sequence comes from Erythrolamprus reginae, assembly GCF_031021105.1. NCBI lineage: Eukaryota > Metazoa > Chordata > Lepidosauria > Squamata > Dipsadidae > Erythrolamprus > Erythrolamprus reginae. The sequence goes on from NC_091960.1 coordinate 33,850,482, forward strand.
GGGTACTGCAAAATCTCCATTCCCTCCCCACTCCAGGGGAAGGACACTGCGAAATCCCCATTTTATCCTCACTCCAGGGGAAGGACACTGCAAAATCCCCATTCCCTCCCCACTCCAGGGGAAGGACACTGCGAAATCCCCATTTTATCCTCACTCCAGGGGAAGGACACTGCAAAATCTCCATTCCCTCCCCACTCCAGGGGAAGGACACTGCAAAATCCCCATTCCCTCCCCACTCCAGGGGAAGAATATTGTAAAATCTTCATTCCCTCCCCACTCCTGAAGGAAAGACCTTCAGCTTCAACCGCATCAACACAAGAGCACACAACAGATTCAAACTTAATATGAACCGCTCCAAACTTGACTGTAAAAAATATGACTTTAACAATCGAGTTATCAAAGCATGGAACTCATTACCGGACTCAATTGTGTCAACCCCTAACCCCCAACATTTCTCCCTTAGACTCTCCACAATTGACCTCTCCAGGTTCCTAAGAGGCCAGTAAGGGGCGTACATAAGTGCACTGGTGTGCCTTTCATCCCCTGTCCAATTGTCTTTCCTTTCTTTCACCTATCTTACATATTCTCCTTTCATATATCCTCTCCTCTAAGTTCACTTTCACCCTCATATATATTACCACATGTCTATTTTTCTTCCTATGTATTTGTGTATTGGACAAATGAATAAATAAATAAATAAATAAAATTCCCATTCCAACCCCACTCTGGGGCCAACCAGAAGTGGTATCTGCATGTTCTGCCAACTACTCAAAATTTCCATCGCCGGTTCTCTGGAACCTGTTAGGACCCGCTGGATTTCGCCCCCGATTGAACCGTGTGCAAGACATTCTAGGTGCCTCTTCTTCCTTTGCCGCCTCCAACAGGGCCCCAAGTCCACAAAGCCTCCCTTCATTCCAGGACACAGCCAGCTCTGCCACCAAAGCCGTGCTCTACTTACCACAGTAACGGCGTCGTTCAGCAACGACTCACCAAACACCAGGATGTGCAAAAGTTCATTGATGTGAATCTCTTCAAACACAGCCAGTACGGCCACGGGGTCCACTGCGGAGATGATGCTGCCAAAGAGCAGGCTGTCCAAGAGGCCAATGTTTGCCAAGAGAGGACCACCCATCAGGCACACGGCATACATCAGCCCCCCTACGAAGAAAGCGTTCCACAAGGTCCCGATCACTGCGAAAATCAAGATGGTCCCGACGTTCTCCGTGAATTGGCGCAAGGGCAAGAAGTAACCAGCATCCAGGATGATGGGTGGGAGGAGGAAGAGGAAGAAGACCTCGGATTTGAGGACTGGGGGGATTTCCCCCACGGCTTTAATGAGCCCGCCGACCAGCAGACCCACAACAATGAGTAAGCAGCTCTCAGGAACTATGGTGGAAATGGTTGGAATCACGTGGAATCCTGTAAGTAGAGACAAATAAAGAAGATTAGAACCTAAGAAGAGCCCGGCTGAATCGGGCCAAAGCCTGTCGAGTCCAGCATTCTGTGCCACACAGTGGTCCACCAATTGTCCATGATCTTGAGCAGAAAGAGAAGGCAAAACGTCAGGTCAGCGGTTCAAATCTCATCAACGGCTCAAGGTTGACTCAGCCTTCCATCCTTGCGAGGTGGGTAAAATGAGGACCCGGATTGTGGGGGCCATAGGCTGGCTCTGTTAATAAAGTGTTGTTGCTAACATGAATTTAAACATTCCTGGGATAAACATAGATCCATCCTAAGATTAAATACAGGAAATAGTATAAGAGCAGACTAGATGGACCATGAGGTCTTTTTCTGCCAACAGACTTCTATGTTTCTATGTTTCTACCATGTTGTAAGCCACCCTGAGCCTAAGGAGAAGGGTGGCATAAAAATTGAATGAATGAATGAATGAATGAATACATACCATGCATAGAATTGTAAAGGCCTAGGGGGAAAGAGGATTGCCCGCTCTTCCTTATTTAATGTCATGTGTATCATCATTTCCTTACTTCCAACCATCAGTCTGGGCTTGGCCTGGTGAGGCAGCCCAAAACTACATCTTTCCTACCAACGGACAGTGATAGGCAATCTGGTTCAACCTGAGCTTGCAAAAGTGAACCAAACATTTTTGGGAGGAGGGTGCCAGTAGTGGGGAGGAAAGGAAGGAAGGAAGGAAGGAAGGAAGGAAGGAAGGAGACAGACAGATGGTAGGAAGGAAGGAAGACAGGCAGAAAAAGAAAGGAGGGAGGGAAGGGAGGGAAGAAGGAAAGAAAAAAGAAAGAAGGAAAGAAAGAAAGAAAGAAGGAAAGAGAGAGGAAGACAGATAGGTGGTAGAAAGGAAGGAAGACAGACAGAAAAGAAAAGAGGGAGAGGAGGGAGGGAAGAATGAAAAAAAAAGGAAAGAAGGAAAGAAAGATGGAAGGAAAGAAAGAAAGAAGGAAAGAAAGGAAGAAAGAAAGATGGGAGGAAAGAAAGAAGGAAAGAAAGAAAGGAAGGAAGAAGGAAGGGAGGAAAGAAGGAAAGAAAGAAGGAAGGAAAGGAAGAAAGAAAGAAAGATTGAAGGAAGCAAAGATGGAAGGAAAGAAAGAAGGAAAGAAAGGAAGAAGGAAAGGAAGGAAGGAAAGAAAGAAAGAGAGAGGGAGGGAGAGAGGAAGACAGACAGGTGGTAGAAAGGAAGGAAGACAGACAGACAGAAAAAGAAAAGAGGGAGGGGAGGGAGCCAGTTAATATGATAGCAAAATGAAAACAATGAATACCTGCTCTAAAAATAATCTCTGAATCCCCTGCAAAACCAGCTGTTTAGACCAGCTTGTAATAATAAATAGACTGCTTTAAATAAAACAATGGGAGAAGAGGCTCCTTCAGCTTTCAGCATCAGCACTTATGCAAGAATTACAAAGCTGGAACAGGTATTCACTGTTTTCATTCTGGCATCATATTAACTGGCTAACGGCCACAAGTAATCAAGAAAACCAGCCTAAACATGAAAAATACACATATGCTCATAGTTGTGTCAAAAGCACAAGCGTATAGAATTCACCCTTTCTCCAATATTTCCAGCAACCCCCCCCCACCCACCCAAGCTGGGACGATGAAACTTTTTGCACACTGCAGGAAAAAAAATACCAGAGCTGGGAATGACAAACGTCTAGCCCAGTAATGACGAACCTTTTTTCCTCTTGGTGCTGAAAAAGCCCGTGCACTATCACACATGCGCAAGTGCCCACATCAATGCCTGGGGAGGACAAAAACAGCTTCCACCCCCACCGCGGAGGCTCTCTGGAGGCTGGAAACACCTTGTTTCCCAACTTCTGGTGGCCCCAGTAGGCTTGTGTTTCACCCTCCCCAGTCTTCAAAGGCTTCCCTGGAGCCGAGGGAGGGTAAAAAAGCCTTCCCCCTTTCCCCTGGAGGGTCTTTGAAAGCCAAAAACGCCCTCCCCATCCACCTGGAGGGTTTTTGGAAGCCAAAAACGCCCTCCCCCATTCCCCTGGAGGGCCTTTGGAAGTAAAAAACGCCCTCCCCCATCCCCCTGGAGGGCCTTTGAAAGTAAAAAACGCCCTCCCCATCCCCTTAGAGGGTCTCTGGAAGCCAAAAACGCCCTCCCCATCCCCTTGCAGGGTCTTTGGAAGCAAGAAACGACCTCCCCCATCCCCCTGGAGGGTCTTTGGAAGCCAAAAACGCCCTCCCCATCCCCTTAGAGGGTCTCTGGAAGCCAAAAACGCCCTCCCCCATCCCCCTGGAGGGTCTTTGGAAGCCAAAACGCCCTCCCCATTCCCTGGAGGGTCTTTGGAAGCCAAAAACGCCCTCCCAGAGCTTCTGTGTGAGCCAAAAATCACCTGGCCGGCACACACATGCACATTGGAGCTGAGCTAGGGCAACAGCTCACATGCCAGCAGATACGGCTCTGCGTGCCAGCTGTGGCACCCGTGCCATAGGTTCACCATCCCTGGTCTAGCTGAATTCTAAGCGTGACTTCTCCACAATGACATTCCTCTTTTTTTCTTCCCCCCATCTTATTCTTCTCCTCCTCCTCCCCGCACAGCCTCATATGCAGCAGGCCAGCAACCGATGGGGGTCATCTAAGGACAAAATGATGAGTCAGCAGCCTGCTGCAGCTGTGAGGAAGCCAATGCACCTCCTGCACCACCACAATATTAAAGCGGCAATCGCGGAAAGGGATAGAGACACCTGCTTCTGCTTTCCATTCCCCCCCCCCCAATTTACCGAATATAAAGCACCGCTTCTCAACTTTGGCTATTTTATTTTATTTTTTTATTTTTTAAAAAATGTGTTATTTACAACACCTTTCTTGTCAGAGGTTGTTGACGGAGATACTGGAAGAATTAGCTAAAACATATATACAGTGATACCTTGTCTTACAAACTTAATTGGTTCCAGGACAAGGTTCTTAAGGTGAAAAGTTTGTAAGATGAAACAATGTTTCCCATAGGAATCAATGGAAAAGCGATTAATGTGTGCAAGCCCAAAATTCACCCCTTTTGCCAGCCGAAGCGCCCGTTTATGCACTGCTGGGATTCCTCTGAGGCTCCCCTCCATGGGAAACCCCACCTCCGGACTTCTGTGTTTTTGCTATGTTTCAGGGGAATTCTAGCATCGCAAAAACGAGCACTTCATTGGCAACGGAAGTCCGGAGGTGGGGTTTCCCAGCGAGGGGAGCCTCAGTGAAATCGCAGCATCGCAAAAACACCGAAGTCCTCGAAACCCCACCTCCGGACCTGTGTGTTTTTGCGATGCTGCGATTTCACTGAGGCTCCCCTCGCTGGGAAACCCCACCTCTGGACTTCCATTGCCAGCGAAGCGCCCGTTTTTGCGCTGCTGGGATTCCCCTGAAACATCGCAAAAACACGGAAGTGCGGGGGTGGGTCATCCCAGTGGCAGCAGTGGGTTTGTAAGGTGAAAATAGTTTGTAAGAAGAGGCAAAAAAATCTTAAACCCCAGGTTTGTATCTTGAAAAGTTTGTATGACGAGGCGTTTGTAAGATGAGGTATCACTGTATACTGTATTCTTAGGAGTATAAAACACACCTTTTTCCTCCCCTAAAAGAGGCTGATTATTTGAGTGTGTCTTACACTCTGAATGTAGTTTCTTCTAACTAGCTGCTAACTATCTTCCCAGCTCTTACCTTGCAGGTTCTTTCATTGTTACTCTCTGCAAAGAATGTTTCCCAAGCCCTAAGTCTTTGCAGGTTTTTTTTATTGCTTTACTTGCTCCAAATGTTTCTGTCTAGCCCTAATTGGGTGCTAACAATGTTCCTAGCTCTTACCTTGAAAGCTCTTTCATTGTTACTCTCTGTGAAGAATGTTTTCCAAACCTGCAAAGACTTAGGGCTTGGAAAACATTCTTCACAGAGAGTAACAAAGAAAGAGCCTGCAAACCATAAGAGCTGGGAACATTGTTAGCACCTGGTTAGGGCTTAAAAGAAACATTTGGAGCAAGTTAGACCAATGGTGGGGGAGACCTGCAAAGACTTAGGGATGGAAAACATTATTTGCAGACAGCAACAATGAAAGAGTTTGTCTATTTGCCGATGACTCTAAACTGTGCAATAGGGTTGATATTCCTGGAGGGGTTTGTAATATGGTAAATGATTTAGCTTTAGTAGATAAATGGTCAAAGCAATGGAAACTGCAGTTTAATGTTTCCAAATGTAAAATAATGCACTTGGGGAAAAGGAATCCTCAATCTGAGTATTGCATTGGCAGTTCTGTGTTAGCAAAAACCTCAGAAGAGAAGGATTTAGGGGTAGTGATTTCTGACAGTCTCAAAATGGGTGAGCAGTGTGGTCGGGCAGTAGGAAAAGCAAGTAGGATGCTTGGCTGCATAGCTAGAGGTATAACAAGCAGGAAGAAGGAGATTGTGATCCCCTTATATAGAGCGCAGTGCTCAGGTATCAAACCCAAGCTGTCAGCTTTCCAGCCGACAAGATCAACATTTTTAACCACTGAGCCATCATGCCCCCTTAGTAGCCATGGTAGCACTTCCTATTATTTTTTGCCAAAGTAAGCCAAATCAAAACAGGTGGGAGTAGATTTCCATGTTCTTTATGCTGCTGAAGACCGGGAAGAAACACTTTCTAATCAGAAAAGGCAGAGAATCAAGTGTGAATTAGACTCATACCTAGCAATTATGTCTCTCACTCCGGTCCCCATTAGGAGGGAAAGCCTAATGAACATAACATTCGAATGTATTTTATTTATTTATTTTTGGACAGTTCTAAAAATACATCCACAGGGAGAAGGCTTTCATTGCGTCTTTGATATTGAAGAAATTTCAGAGCACTCGTTCCATTCGAAAATCTCTATCATTTTATAGCTGCAGCGCCCAGATAGCAGGAGGCAGCTTGGAACGTTCTCCAAAATGTACTGTTATGGTCAGTGATGGGTTGCCAAAGTTTTTACTGCCACAATGTAGACCACTTAGAGAGGGCTGTAAAGCACTGTGAAGCAATATCTGCCCGTCCATCACCTGGGGGGGAATTATTGACCCCCTCAGAGAGGGTCCGCAACTTGGGCGTCCTCCTCGATCCATGGCTCACATTAGAGAAACGTCTTTCAGCTGTGGCGAGGGTTCGCCTGGTGCAGCAGTTGCAGCCCTATTTGGACCGGGAGTGACTGCTCACAGTCACTCATGCCCTCATCACCTCGAGGCTCGACTACTGTAACGCACTCTACATGGGGCTACCTTTGAAGAGCGTTCGGAAACTTCAGATCATGCAGAATGCAGCTGCGAGAGCAATCATTGGCTTCCCTAGGTATGCCCCTGTTACTCCAATACTCTGCAGTCTGCATTGGTTGCCGATCAGTTTCCGGTAACAATTCAAAGTGTTGGTTATGACCTATAAAGCCCTTCATGTCATTGGACCAGAATATCTCCAGGACCACCTTCTGCCGCACAAATCCCAGTGGCCGGTTAGGTCCCACAGAGTTGGCCTTCTCCGGGTCCCGTCAACTAGACAATGTCGGCTGGCGGGACCCAGGGGAAGAGCCTTCTCTGTGGTGGCCCTGACCCTCTGGAACCAGTTCCCCCCAGAGATTAGGATTGCCCCCATCCTCCTTGCCTTTGTAAACTTCTTAAAACCCACCTCTGCCGTCAGGCATGGGGGAACTGAGCCATCTCCCCTTGCCTATGTAGTTTTATGTATGGTATGTTTGTGTGTATGCTTTTTAAATAATGGGGGTTTTAGGCTTTTAATGTTAAATTGTTATTTTAGATTTTTAATATTAGATTTGTTATTGTATATTGTTTTTATCACTGTTGTGAGCCGCCCCGAGTCTGCGGAGAGGGGCGGCATACAAACCTAATAAATAATAATAATAATAATAATAATAATAATAATAATATAAATCTAAGCGCTATTGCTATTGACAACTTCTGGAAGCAAGTTGTTCCACTGTTTTAATTGTTCCAACTGTCAGAAACTAACTGTTTTCATCCCTCGGTGCCCTGAATTTTTAAAATATTGACTGTGCCAATTTTTAAATTGCTCCATTGCATTTTACTCAGTGGCCTATTCATTCTCAGTCGTGCTTCACTGACATGTAATCCTATTAGTTTAAAGCAAATAACAACAAACTGGGTGGAATCTTCAAACTGTCACACACAGAGACACACACACAAACTCACATACAGAGAGAGAGAGAGATGCACACGCCCTTCTCTTAGAAAAATAACAACCACCCCGAAGTTCACATGAGATCAACCTTCCCAATCTGAAACTTTCCAGATGTTTTAGGCTACAACTCTCATGAATTCCAAGCAGCACAGGCAAAGGGTCGGAGGAAAACATCTAGAGCAGGAATCCCCAAACTTGGCAACTTTAAGACTTGTGACATTGGAACATCATCTTTCGGCTGTGGCGAGGGGGGCATTTGCCCAGGTTCGCCTGGTGCACTAGTTACGGCCCTATTTGGACCAGGACTCACTGCTCACAGTCACTCCTGCCCTAATCACCTCAAGGTTCGATTACTGCAATGCTCCCTACATGGGGCTACCTTTGAAAAGTGTTTGGAAACTTCAGATCGTGCAGAACGCAGCCGCGAGAGCCGTCGTGGGGCTTCCAAGATTCGCCCACGTTTCTTCAACACTCCAAAGCCCTACATGGAATTGGACCAGATTACCTCCGGAACCGCCTGCTACCGCACGAATCCCAGCGACTGATAAGGTCCCACAAAGTTGGCCTTTTCCGGGTCTCGTCGACTAAACAATGTCGTTTGCCGGGCCCCAGGGGAAGAGCCTTCTCTGTGGCGGCCCTGACCCTCTGGAACCAACTCCCCCCGGAGATTAGAACTGCCCCCACCCTCGCTGTCTTTTGTAAACTACTCAAGACTCATTTATTCCGCCAGGCATGTGGGAGTTGAGATATTCCTTCCCCCTAGGCCATAACAAGTTATGCATGGTATGTTTGTGTGTATGTTTGGTTTTATAATAGGGGTTTTTAGTTGTTTTTTATTATTGGATTGTACATGTTGTGTTTATTATTGTTGTTAGCCGCCCCGAGTCTGGGGAGAGGGGCGGCATACAAATCCAATAAATTATTTTTATTAATTATTGTGGACTTCAACTCCCAGAATTCTCCAACCGGCATAGCGAGTTGTCCCATTCCATTCCTGCCTACTCACTCTGAATAACCTGCATTATTTATTTGTTTGTTTAATTAATTAAATTTGTATGCCTCCCACTCCCGAAGGACTCAAGGTGGCTTACAACAATCAAACAATATAAAATCAATGTACAATTTTTACAATTCACTTGTAAGTATTAACATGTAAATATTTTTAAAAAACAAAAATCAATAAATATATATTTAAAATATCAATTTACAACACTAGTAATATTACTTTTAAAAAACCTTCGATCTTATCAATATAATCATACTACAGTGTTCCCTCGATTTTCGCGGGGGATGCGTTCCGAGGCCGCCCACGAAAGTTGAATTTCCGCGAAGTAGAGATGCGGAAGTAAATACACCATTTTTGGCTATGAACAGTGTCACAAGCCTTCCCTTAACACTTTAAACCCCTAAACTGCCATTTCCCATTCCCTTAGCAACCATTTAGATTATTACTCACCATGTTTATCTATTAAAGTTTATTTAAAAAATTATTTATTAAAGGAAGACGAAAGTTTGGCGATGACGTATGACGTCATCGGGCCGGAAAACCATGGTATAGGGGAAAAAACCACAAAGTATTTTTTAATTAATATTTTTGAAAAACCGTGATATGGACGTTTCGCGAAGTTTCGAACCTGCGAAAATCGAGGGAACACTGTATATCATACATCCAATCCAACCTTATTTAGGCCAGAATTAAGAGATGTCAATTCTCACAGTCCCCAGGCTGCCGGCAAAGCCAGGTTTTCAAGGCTTTCTGGAAAGCCAGTAGGGTGGGGGCAGTAGGGACCTCGGGGGGTGGGGTAGCTGGTTCCAGAGAGCTGGGGCCACCACAGAGAAGACCCTCCCCTGGGGGCCCGCCAACCAACACTGCTTTGGGTTGACGGGACCCAAAGAAGGCCAACTCTAATCTAATCGGTGGCTGGGAGGTCCCATAAATATATATTTAGCTGTAGTTTTTTCTGACCCAAGCATGTCACTGTAGGTCAGAGCCCTTCAAACGTGGCCACTTTAAGACTTGTGGAATTCTGGGAGTTGAAGTCCACAAGTCTTAAAAGTTGCCGAGTTCGAAGACCTCGGATCTAGAGGTTGGGAAGGGGCAACACATGAGATAGATATGTTTCAAAACAGGCCTGTTCAAAAGTGCCTTCATTTCATTTCATTTTATTGGATTTGTATGCCGCCCCTCTCCGTAGACTCGGGGCGGCTAACAACAGTGGTAAAAACAACATACGACAATCCAATACTAAAGAAGCTAAAATCCCTTATTTTAAAAACCAATCATACGTACAAACGTACCATACATAAATTGTGGAAGCCGAGGGGGAAAGAATATCTTAATTCTCCCATGCCTGACGACAAAGGTGGGTTTTAAGAAGCTTGCGAAAGGCAAGGAGGGTGGGGGCTATTCTAATCTCTGGGGGGAGTTGGTTCCAAAGGGCCGGGGCCGCCACAGAGAAGGCTCTTCCCCTGGGTCCCGCCAAACGACATTGTTTAATCGACGGGATCCAAAGAAGGCCAACTCTGTGGGACCTAATTGGTCACTGGGATTTGTGCGGCAGAAGACGGTCCTGGAGATAACCTGGCCCGGTGCCATGAAGGGCTTTATAGGTCATAACCAACACTTTGAATTGTGACCGGAAACTGATCGGCAACCAATGCAGACTGCGGAGTGCTGGTGTGACATGGGCATATTTGGGGAAGCCCATGATTGCTCTCGCAGCTGCATTCTGCACGATCAGGCTGTCAAGGCAGAATAATAAACACTCCCGAGAGCAAGCAAGAACTTCTATGCCTCTTTTTTTTCCCCACCTGGGGAGGCAAAGATTTCATTCCGAAGCCAAGACTGTGGTGCGCTTCCCACGTCATTGGCTCCTTACTGTAACCAAGGGAACCCATGCAGATGCTCCTCGGCTCTTTCAAAACTTTTCCGTGGTGCGACACAGCTTAAGAAGGGAAGGATGTGAAAACAGCTGGCAAGTAAGTCAGGGAGGATCTGCCTTACTGTGGAATGCTGATTAAACTCTAAATCCAAAGGTGGCCAAGTTTTGTTTCGTTTATCTTCCTTCCTTCCTTCCACTGGACCCACAGAAAAATATACGAAAACATAGTTCAAATATATTTAAAAGATTTATTTATTTTATTTATTTATTGGATTTGTATGCTGCCCCTCTCCGCAGACTCGGGGCGGCTAACAGCAGCAATAAAACAGTATATAACAAAACCCAATACTAAAAACAGTTAAAAACCCATTATATAAAAACCAATCATACATACAGACATACCTTGCATAAAATTGTAAAGGCCTAGGGGGAAAGTGTATCTCAGTTCCCCCATGCCTGGCGGCAGAGGTGGGTTTTAAGCAGCTTTCGAAAGGCAAGGAGGGTGGGGGCAATTCTAATCTCTGGGGGGAGTTGGTTCCAGGGGGCCGGGGCCGCCACAGAGAAGGCTCTTCCTCTGGGTCCCACCAAGTGACATTGTTTGGTTGACGGGACCCGGAGAAGACCCACTCTGTGGGACCTAACTGGTTGCTGGGATTTGTGCAGCAGAAGGCGGTCCCTGAGGTAATCTGGTCCGGTGCCATGAAGGGCTTTATAGGTCATAACCAACACTTTGAATTGTGACCGGAAACTGATCGGCAACCAATGCAGACTGCGGAGTATTGGTGTAACATGGGCATACTTGGAGAAGCCCATGATTGCTCTCGCAGCTGCATTCTGCATGATCTGAAGTTTCTGAACACTTTTCAAAGGTAGCCCCATGTAGAGAGCGTTGCAGTAGTCAAGCCTTGAGGTGATGAGGGCATGAGTGACTGTGAGCAATGACTCCCGGTCCAAATAGGGTCGCAACTGGTAATTATCTAGAAAAACCCAGGTTGACTTTGGTTTTGATATATCTATCCTTTCCAGCACCCCATTGCTTGCTCTTGTAATAAACAGAAAGCACCAACTGTGCAACCAGACTTACAATCCTAAATTGAGAAAGCTTAGAACTACGTCGCCTTAAACACAACCTAAGCACAGCCCGTAAAATCATCTGCTACGACGTCCTTCCGGTCAATGACTACTTCAGCTTCAACCACAACAACACACGAGCACACAACAGATACAAACTTAAAGTAAACCGCTCTAAACTCGACTGCAGGAAATACGACTTTAGTAACCAAGTAGTTGATGCATGGAACTCACTACCTGACTCTGTAGTATCATCACCCAACCCTCAAAACTTGACCCTTAACTATCCTCAACCTCTTTTTATAGTGTGATGACCAAAACTGGACACAGCATTTTAGGACTGGTCTTACTAAGGTTTTATTTAGAAAGTTTGGGTTTAGAAACCTTAGGACTACATCACCTTAAACACGACCTAAGCATAGCCCATAAAATCTGCTATAATAATAATAATTATAATTATTATAATTATAATTTATTGGATTTGTATGCCGCCCCTCTCCGTAGACTCGGGGCGGCTAACAACAATAATAAAAACAGCATGTAACAATCCAATAATAAAACACTAAAAAACCCTTATTACCCGTATGTTAACCAAACATACACACAAACATACCATGCATAACTTGTAATGGCCTAGGGGGAAGGGCTATCTCAACTCCCCCATGCCTGGCGGTATAGTTTACGAAAGACAGGAAGGGTGGGGGCAATTCTAATCTCCAGGGGGAGTTGGTTCCAGAGGGCTGAGGCCACCACAGAGAAGGCTCTTCCCCTGGGGCCCGCCAAACGACATTGTTTAGTCGACGGGACCCGGAGAAGGCCAACTCTGTGGGACCTTATCGGTCGCTGGGATTCGTGCGGTAGCAGGCGGTTCCGGTGGTAATCTGGTCTATAACATCCTTCCCGTCAACGACTACTTAAGCTTCAACTACAACAACACACGAGCACACAACAGATACAAACTTAAAGTAAGCTGCTCTAAACTCGACTGCAGAAAATGCGACTTTAGTAACCAAGTACAGTAGTTGATGCATGGAACTCACTACCTGACTCTGTAGTATCATTACCTAACCTTCAAATCTTTATCCTTAGACTATCCACTGTTTACATCTCCTCCCCTGTCCTAATGTTTCTCTTTTACTAGTATCATGTATATAAACACTGTTGTATCTTTGCATACCTCCAATACGTAATTGACAAAACAAACAAACAAATATTGCAATCCAAATAACAATATAACCCATAAATGCTGGTAAGAATTTCTATCTTATTAATTTATTTCCACTTAGTTTTTCATGATTTATTTATCTGGATTGCTAGCCAGTAAACAGTGTACACCTCTCCCTCCATCTCTCTTTCACACACTTCCTCCATCCCTCCCTCCTTCCTTCTCTCCCTATTCTCCAACATTTTAAGCTCACTCCTGAGTTGCTTTTCTTAACTTCAGTTCCTGCTTTTATTAAATCTTTCACTAAAAAAAAAGGAACTACATTTCATCCTGATTTCCAGATTCATCGTTTGATGCCAAGTATTATTACTCTCTTCCTTCCACTCCTTTGCTGATCATTTTTAAACCCCTGGGCAGCTGTTTTACTTTAGCTTTGCTGGGAAAGCAACTAGCTGCAGGCTGTATAAAATGATAGGCCAATAAAGACTAACTGCAAAAAGTTAACTTCATGTCTAAAAAGGAAGAGTAAGTACGGATGATACACAATAATAGGAGGGACCTTACCGATGGCTTGAACCTAAGGCATGGCGATGTCTTTTCTGCATGAAAAACATTTGCTAGTATTATTTCCCCAGCCTCAAATTTAACCACTGAAAGTAGCTTTTGGGCAGGGGACAGTATGGAACCCAGGTGTGGTTGTGGGGGGCATTTGGCCAAATGTAATTTGACATCCAGGAGAGAGGCCAAAGATTAGAGCGTAGGCTTGTGTCTTGAAAGGAAAATAGTAGAGGAGGGAAATTATTATCATTATTATTATTATTATTATTATTATTATTATTATTATTAGTAGTAGTAGTAGTAGTAGTAGTAGTAGTAGTAGTAATTTTTTCTATTTTTATGCCGCCCTTCTCCTTGGACTCAGGGCGGCTTACAACAACAACAGCAACAACAACAGCAGCAACAACAACAACAACAACAACATAATAATAATAATAATAATAATAATAATAATAACAACAACAACAACAACAATAATAATAAGTGTTGGTTATGACCTATAAAGCCCTTCATGGCACCGGACCAGGATATCTGCGAGACTGCCTTCTACCGCACGAATCCCAGCGGCCGGTTAGGTCCACAGAGTTGGTCTTCTCTGGGTCCCGTCGACTAACAATGTCGTCTGGCGGGACCCAGGGGAAGAGCCTTCTCTGTGGCGGCTCCTACCCTCTGGAATCAACTCCCCCCAGAGATTATGACTGCCCCCACCCTCCTTGCCTTTCGTAACCTCCTTAAAACCCACCTCTGTCGTCAGGCTTGGGGGAACTGAGACATCCCCCCCTTGCCTATGCAGTTTTGTGCATGCTATGACTGTGTGTATGTATTTTATATATTGGGTTTTTTTCTTCTTAGACTTTTTAATGTAAAACTGTTATTTTAGATTTTAATTATTAGATTTGTTACCATGTATTGTTTTTAGCACTGTTGTGAGCCGCCCCAAGTCTACGGAGAGGGACAGCATACAAATCTAATAAATAATAATAAAAATAAAAATAATAATTTATTAGACATGTATGCTGCCCCTCTCCGAAGACTCAGGGCAGCTCACAACAATGAAACAATACAGATACAAATCTAATAATTAAAAACTGCAACTAAAACCCATTACCTTAAAAACACTCGATACTACACAATCATAACCACACATAACCTTCAATGGTCAGAGGGGGGGGATACACTAGTTATCCCATGCCTGGCGACATAGATAGGTCTTAAGGCTCTTGCGGAAGGCAAGGAGTGTGGAGGCAGTTCGAATCTCTGGAGGGAGTTGATTCCAGAGGGCAGGGGCCGCCACAGAGAAGGCTCTTCCCCTAGGCCCCACCAGAGGACATTGTCTGGTCGACGGGACCTGGAGAAAGCCAACTCTGTGGGACCTAATCAGGCGCTGGGATTTATAATATGTTAGCAATAACACTTTTTTTTAACAGAGCCAACATATATGGTCCCCCTACAATCCGGGTCCTCATTTTACCCATCTCGGAAGGATGGAAGGCTGAGTCAACCTTGAGTTGGTGATGAGGTCGTAAGCTTCTTAAAACCCACCTCTGTCGTCAGGCATGGGGGAACAAAGATATTCTTTCCCCCTAGGCTTCTACAATTTATGTATGGTACGTTTGTTTGTTTGTATGTATGATTGGTTTTAAAATAAGGGTTTTTAGCTACTTTAGTATTGGATTGTCGCATGTTGCTTTTACCACTGTTGTTAGCCACCCCGGGTCTACAGAGAGGGGCGGCATACAAATCCAATAAAATGAAATGAAATGAAAATGAGATTTGAACTGCTGACCTACAGATCTAACAGTCAGCTTTAGTGGCCTGCAGTACTGCACTCTACCTGCTGCGCCACCCCGGCTGTCTTATTCTTATTAAGAATGATAACTGAATATCTCCACATCATTCCTGACCATTTAAAAAATAAATAAATCTTGGGCTGGTTGACAAGGATGGTGGAACCTAATGTCTACTCCCTCTTTCCTTTTATTTCTTTTTCTTTCTTTCTTCATTTTACGGCTTTCTGTTCCTTGTGACTTAATTAACAATTTGATAGAGTTTGCATTTGCAGATCATGAATTGACAAAGCAACCCGTCTTGGTTGCGGCTGCAGAATTTGGGCTGCGTTCAGTGGCATAAAGCAAGAATTCTAGCATCCCATTCCCAGGCTGGTATTTTGAATTTCACATCTTATTAACGCCGAATAGTATTTATAGGCCTAAACAACAAGGAATGAGTCATGAAGTAATTATGGTTTTTCAAGCAGAAGAACAGAGGCAGCTGGTACCCACCACATAATTCTTCCGAGACTGTCGAAGAGTCTGTGGACTCTTGAAAATTAAAAATGAATAAATTGAGAAAACCAACACAGAAAAATTAAATTACACGGTAATTAAAAGTACCAAAACCGTTCAGAATGTTGAAAATATTAAGTTAAAAATGCAATTCAATTCAATTCAATTTATTAGATTTGTACGCCGCTCCTCTCCGAAGACTCGGGGCAGCTCACAACAATAATAAAAACAATATTCCAGCGAAAACAAATCTAATATTAAAAAGCACATAAAACCCTATCATATTTTAAAAAGCAAACAACATATACATGCCCAAACCTAAATATAAAAAAGGCTGGGGGAAAGGTGTCTCAACTCCCCCATGCCTGGCGGTATAGATGGGTCTTGAGTAATTTACGA